>NC_053433.1:63823998-64061085 GCF_007990345.1 Gossypium hirsutum | reverse complement strand
CATCACGAAGCCAAAACTCACTTTTGCTAAACTTAGCAAACAGTTTCTTTTCTCTCAAGATCTGCAATATGGCTCTCAAGTGTTTAGCGTGCTCAGACTCATCCCGAGAATAGATTAGGATGTCATCTATGAACACTACCACAAACTTATCCAAATATGGTCGAAAGATGTGGTTCATCAAGTCCATGAATATAGTTGGAGCATTAGTTAAGCCGAAAGGCATCACAAGGAACTCATAATGTCCATACCTTGTCCTAAAGGTGGTTTTCGGCACATCTGACTCCTTAACTCTGAACTGGTAGTAACCAGACCTCAAATCAATCTTTCAAAACACTGTTGCCCCCTTCAACTGATCGAGTAAATTGTCAATCCTCGGTAACGGGTACTTGTTCTTTATAGTCACCTTATTGAGCTGATGGTAATCAATGCAAAGCCTCATTGAGCCATCTTTCTTCTTTACGAACAATACAGGAGCACCCTAGGGAGAGAAACTCGGTCTCACAAATCCTTGTCTATTAACTGTTGCAACTGAGCGTTCAATTCTTTAATTCAGTCGGAGCCATTCTATATGGAGGAATCGAGATTGGTGCAGTCCCCGGCAACAAATCAATGGCAAACTCTATCTCTCTGTTCGGAGGCAACCCAGGCAATTCCTCTAGAAATACATCTATAAATTCACAGACTATCGCATTGATTCAAGCTTCAATTCAGACATCTCAGTATTCGTTACATAGGCAAGGTAAGCTTTACACCCTTTCCTCATGTATTTCTGTGTAGACATGTGCGAAATCACCATAGGCAATTCATTTGATTTATCTGTTTCAACCCACAAAATTTCACCATTTTCACATTTCAACTCTAGTGTTTTCTGTTTACAACTTGGCATCATATAATGTCAACCAGTCCATTCCCAAGATAACATCAAACAGCCGGAAAACAGAGACCTTGAATCATTAATGGGCAATTCTTGCAAACCTTATCAACTAGCACATATTGGCCTAAGGGGTTCGACACTTTAATCGCAAACTTAGTAAACTCAACAGACAACTTCTTATTAGATACTAAATTCACACAAATATAGGAATGAGTAGACCCGGGATCCATCAATGCAATAACAATAGTATCATAGAGAGAAAATGTACCAGTAATCACATCGGGAGATGATGCATCCTCTCGGGCACGTATGGTATAAGCTCTAGTAGCCGCTCTAGCTTCTAATCTCGCCACTGAATCTTTCATCACAATTTTACTGCTAGCTCCACTTCCAGTATTTCTCGGTGGTCTACCTCTCCTGGCGGTAGTACTCTGTCTAGCACTCTAAAATTTTTCTTCTTTAACTTTCTCCGGACAGTCTCTGATAAAATGCTCGCGAGAACCACACCTAAAACAAGCTCGCTCATTTCCCCAACACTCACCAAAATGTTGCCTGCCACATTGCTGACATTCAGGTTTTCTAGACCGTACATTACCCACACTTGCCATTGAAGTAGCTTGAGCTTTAGACCCCGAATATGCCTTACCACGATCTCTGTGTAACACCCTGAATTTGGGCCTAGAAGTTTTGGGCCTTGAGCATGGAAGCGGTTGAAGGTAGCTTATAATATTCTATTGTGCGTGAAAATTCCGTAGTTGAAGGCTTGTTTTAGTGGTTAAGTGTGCTGAGAAGTGTTGGAGAAGTCCTGGGTTCAAACCTGGACTCTAGCAAAAATTTTGGTATAAGGTGAATCAACCCTGGGTGTAGTAGGTAGACCTTAAGAATATTGTTGGAGAAATTGTGACACAAAAAGCCTTGTGGCTTAATGGCAAGTAGCGTGTGGAGCATCTAAGGGGAGGCATGGGTTCGAATCCCATGGCAAGCAAAGAGCATTTATTTTGCTAACAGGGGGCGGCAAGAGATGGTGTTGAATTTAAACTCTGATGATGGAGGGATCCCACATCGGGAAGCTAACATAAGAGTGGATGCGAAGTGGGCTTTAAATAGAGAGAACCATGAGGAGAGTAAAGGTACCTTTCTTGGCTGATCCCTTTCGCTTCATGGTCTGCTCGTTTGGATTGGGCGTCGGCTAAGAGTGCTCGTAGCACGGATTAACTCCAGTCTCCTATCAAGTGTGTATTTCTCACTACTCTAGTTGTAGGATGGCTACTTCGGGCCGCGATGGGCCGAAAGGGGTCATGTGGGCCCAATGGGCCTACGGGCCCAATTGGATAAGTTGTTTGATTGTGTAGTAAATATTGGACTAGGCTAGGTGAATCTCATATTTGTGGCTAGATTTGGGCTAAAAGGGTCACACGAGCGTGTAGGCCCATTTAGGCCGAGAATAAGCTTTAGGTCCATTCGTATTGTTATCCCTGTTTAGGATACTTTAGTTTACCAAATTACTGAAATGCCCTCAATTTGTAAAATTACCAAAGTACCCTCGATTTACAGAATTACTAATTCACCCTCGATTTACAAAATTACTATTTTACCCTCGATTTATAGAATTACCATTTTACCCTCAATTTACAGAATTACTATTTTACCCTCGATTTACAAAATTACCATTTTACACTTTGTTTACAAAATTACCGTTTTACCCTCGATTGTGAAATTACTGAAATACCCCTATAGGATAGAATTATCAAAATACCCCTAGTTTGTAAAATTACCAAAATACCCCTAGTTTGTAAAATTACCGAAATACCACTATTTTGTGAAATTACCAAAATACCCTCAATTTGTAAAATTACCAAAATACCCCTGATTTACAAAATTACAAAAATACCCTTGACTTTCTAAAAATTATAGAAATACCATTGGTTTACAAAATTACTGAAATACCCTTGGTTTGTAGATTTACCAAAACACCCTTGTAGGATGAAATGACTAAAATACCCCTAATAGGTAAAAAGACTGTAAAGCCCCTGTAGGGTAGAATTATCGCAATACCCTTGTAAGGTAGAATTACCGAATACCCCTGTAGTGTAGAATTACTGAAATACCCCTTATAAGGTAGAATTACCGAAATACCGCTGTAGGGTAAAATTACTAAAATACCCCTGTAAGATAGAATTACCGAAATACCCCTGTAGGGTAAAATTACTAAAATACTCCTATAAGGTAGAATTACTGAAATACCCCTATATGGTAGAATTACTGAAATACCCCTATATGGTAGAATTACTAAAATACCCCTATATGGTATTACTGAAATACCCTTATAGGGTAGAATTATCGAAATATCCCTGTAAGGTAGAATTACCGAAATACCCCTGTAGGGTAGAATTACTGAAATACCCCTGTAGGGTAGAATTATCGCAATACCCTTGTAAGGTAGAATTACTGAAATACCCCTGTAGGGTAGAATTACTAAAATACCCCTGTAAGGTAGAATTACCGAGATACCTTGTGGGGTAAAATTACCATTTTGCCCCTAAGGTGTTAAATGACTATTTTGCCCTTGTGGCCAAGTAACTAACTTGGACTGTGTAACACCCCGAACCCGAGACCGACACCGGAGTCGAACACGAGGTGTTAACAGACTTTAAACCCCTTATAAAAATATTTCCCAGACACTGCCAATCTGCGTACTAGTCGCTTTAAAAATCATATCTTGAGTTTCACAACTCAAAAATCAGTTTCGCGATTTTTCCCTGAAACTAAACTCATATGCCCATCTACATATTTTTTCTAGAATTTTTGGTCGGGCCAATTAGTAGAGTTTATTAGTCAAAGTCTCCCATGTTACAGGGACCGACTACCCTGACCTTTTCACATTACGACTTGGATATCTCCTTGTACAGGGCTCCAATACTGATGCCGTTTGTTTCTATAGAAACTAGACTCAGAGAGGAATCTATACATATATGGTATGACTCCTAATTATCTCTGGTTAATTTATAATCAATTTCCAAAGTCGGAACAGGGAATCCAGAAACCGTTCTGGCCCTGTCTCACGAGAACCTGAATATCTCTTAACATACTGTCCGTATGATTGTTTCGTTACTTTCCTATGAAAGTAGATTCATCAAGGTTTGTTTACATAATTTATTCACTATTTAATTCCATTCCTACTATTTTTAGTGATTTTCCAAATCTACATCACTGCTGCTGTCAGCATCTGCCTTTAAGGTAGACTTTACCTATTTCATGGTTTCCATGATTCAACTAGCCTTTTTGCATAAATAGCACAATTTATGAAAGTGATTAACCATCCCCGTGGCCAATCCTTGTCAAGCATATCCACACCAAATGATTATAACATTATACTCAAACACATATAAGCCATTTTCGCATGGCTATCCAAAATTTATACAAGTCCAAAGGGTCCACGACCCACAACAAACGGGTAGTCCTATACATGCCATTTCGAAGTTCAACCAAAATTGTACCAAAAGGGGGGGCTTTGATAGTGTGGGCGACTTTGACTTCAAGATCCCGAGTCCGATAGCTGGAGAACAAAATCTATAAAACAGAGGAGCAATGAAACGGAGTAAGCAATTTATGCTTAGTAAGTTTTGAGCAAGGAATTCCAGCACAACAAAAGTATAGCATTCATATAGCTAAACGGATAATTTCATATGCACAAATTTACGATATCGTACTTGCTTCACATTATCAACCCTTATGTACATACACAAAAGATCAACTCAGCCAAAGGCCGGTAGCTCGTTTATCAACTGAGCAAATACTTATTTGTAAGGGCTCAACTAAATTCAAGCACATACGAAACATACCTCAATGTTGGGATGTTTCGAGAGTATTAACTGGAATTTTACAGCAAGTTCATTCATTCCCAAATCACGTACCTTCGGAATTTAACCGGATATAGCTCCTCGTTCAAATGCCTTCGGGACATAGCCCGGTTATAGTAATTCGCACAAATGCCGACTTAACGATAGTACTCGTACAAATGCCTTCGGGCTTAGCCCGGAATTAGTATCTCGCACAAATGCCTTCGGGCTTAGCCCGGAATTAGTATCTCGCACAAATGCCTTCGGGCTTAGCCCGGAATTAGTATCTCGCACAAATGCCTTCGGATCTTAGTCCGGATATTGTCCTTAGCACAAGCCTTCGGGACTTAGCCCGGACATCATTCAAATAACCATGCACAT
This sequence comes from Gossypium hirsutum, assembly GCF_007990345.1. Taxonomy (NCBI): domain Eukaryota; kingdom Viridiplantae; phylum Streptophyta; class Magnoliopsida; order Malvales; family Malvaceae; genus Gossypium; species Gossypium hirsutum. The sequence continues at coordinate 64,055,991 of NC_053433.1, read as the reverse complement.
TTAACAATAAATCATGGCCCATTCGTATTTCATTTTCGTTTGCAAAACTCAAACACAAGACATTTATCATTCTTGCAAATTCGGCTCAATAGCCACACAAAGAGCATGATTTTAATTTGCTTAAAACATGATCTAATCACATCATAATTTAAGCTCTCTTACTCAAGAACTTACCTCGGGTGTTGTCGAACGATTCCGATAGCTATTCGACCACTTTTTCCTTCCCTTTATCGGATTTAGTTCCCCTTTGCTCTTGAGCTTAATTAAACAAATAAATTGATTTAATCATTTGAGCATCGAAAAGAGGAACACAAGGCACTTAGCCCATATTTATACATTAGACATTAAAGTCACATATGTACGGAATCATGAATCAAACTCAACATTTTAGCTAATTTTTCCCCCTTGGCCGAATATGCATGTCTATTTTGGGGCCGATTTCAACACTTAATACATTCTACAAGTATGGTCACTTGTATTGACTAAACACCCTTTTGTTTCAAGTTCAAAACTTGGCTAATACACACATATACACACTAGTAAAGCATCCTCTCCCTTTCCATCAATTTAACACATGCATTGCTCATTAACATGCAAAAGTTATATTCGGCCTTAGCACACAACTTGCTAGCCGATTCTTCTCCATTTAGCAACCAATGCACATATGTGCTCACTCAAAAATGCTAAAAAGGAGGTTCAAGAATCATCAAGCCACCATCACATGCATCATTAACAAGCTTCATATTTAGCATGCAATGGCATTAACACAAACTCCACCTAGGCCGAATCTTAACTCATCCTCATGCCTCATCACCACAACATCAAACATCAACCAAGAATGATGCATCCATGGCCGAGTGTCATTTCCATCACATAGCAAGATTTAGACCATGGGCTAGGTAGAACTCAAGCTAACAACTAAAACATGCATGCATCTCATGGAACATCATCAAACATACCTTAGCCTAGCTACATGCATGGCCGAACCTCTTCAACCTTTCTTCTTCCTTCCTCCTTAAAATTTTGGCCAAGGATGAACCAAAGGATGAGCATTTTTTTTCTTTGTTTTTTTCTTTCTAGTTTCGGCTAAATGAAGATGAGAAAGGATGAACAAAATTTTCTCCTTTCTTTTCTTTAGCTCACGGCAATGGGGGGGGAAAACAACTACACACATTTTTTTTTGTATTCATCATACTCCTTTTCATTATTTTATGCCCATGCCCCTTATTTTATTTTTTTCCTACATACCTCACTAGGCCAACATGTTCCCAACATGTTTCCACCCATAGCATGGCCAACCACTAGCTCAAATTTTGGGTAATTTGACATGCAAACCCATCATTTTCACAACATGCATTAATAGACCATTTTAAATTAGCCTATCATATTTTCACCATGTCTCATATCAATCCCTATTTAATAATTTCTCATGCAATTGGCAAAATTGGAGAATGAAACTTCCACATACTCATGTACACACATAATAAGCATAGAATATGGAAATCAATTATTTTTATGACTCGGTTTTGTGGTCCCGAAACCACTTCCCGACTAGGGTCAATTTTGGGCTGTCACAACTCTCCCCCACTTAAGAAATTTTCATCCCCGAAAATCTTACCGGTAAATAGGTTTGGGTATCGTTCTTTCATCGAGCTCTCGGTTTCCCAAGTAGCTTCCTCGATCCCGTGTTTGAGCCATAACACCTTCACTAACGGAACCCTTTTGTTTCGCAACTCCTTCACTTCAGAGCTAGGATATGCATCGGCTCTTCTTCATAACTCATATCGGCTTGAATTTCAACCTCTGATGGGCTAATTATGTGCGATGGATCAGATCGATAGGTCGAAGCATCGAAACATGAAAGACGTCGTGAATCTTTTCAAGCTCAGGGGGCAAAATCAATCTATACGCAACCGGACCAACTCGTTCAGAGATTTCGTACGGCCCAATGAATCTCGGGCTCAACTTGCCCTTACGCCAAACCTGAGTACCTTTTTCCAAGGCGAAACTTTAAGGAACACTTTATCTCCCACCTGATATTCAATGTCCTTTCGTTTCAAATCCGCATACGATTTTGACGATCTGTGGCTGCTTTCAGACTTTCATGGATTACCTTTACTTTCTGTTCAGCATCCTTAATCAAATCAACTCCGAAAATTTTACTTTCACCGAGCTCGGTCCAAAACAACGGTGACGGCATTTACGACCGTACAAAGCCTCGTAAGGTGCCATCTTAATACTTGATTGAAAACTATTATTGTAAGCGAATTCAATCAAAGGTAAATACCGTTCCCATGAACCACTGAACTCGAGGATGCAACATCTCAACATATCCTCAAGTATCTGAATTATCCGCTCAGATTGACCATCGGTTTGGGGATAAAAGCAGTGCTAAAATGCAGCTTGGTACCCAAAGCTTCTTGCAATTTCCTCCAAAATCGCGAGGTGAATCTCGGATCTCTATCCGACACGATAGAAATAGGTACCCCGTGTAATCTCACAATCTGAGAAACGTACAATTCAACTAGTCTATCAATGAAAAATCCATACACACGGGGATAAAGTGAGCCGACTTAGTCAGTCTATCGACAACAACCCAAATCGCATCCTTCTTACTTGTTGACAATGGCAGTCCGGACACAAAGTCCATTGTGACTCGATCCCATTCCACTCGGGTATCATGATCGGCTGAAGTAATCCTGAAGGCACTTGATGTTCCGCTTTCACTTGTTGACATATTAAACATCTCGAAACAAAGTCAGAGATGTTCGTTTCATACCATGCCACCAAAACCAACGTTTCAAATCGTTGTACATTTTCGTACTCCCCGGGTGACTTGACATTCGGCTACAATGGGCTTCGTTCAGAATCACCGAAATGAGTTCCGAACTCCTTGGAATACACAAACGACTTCTGAACCTCAAACAATCATCATCATCAATTTGAAACTCCGATTCCTTGTTCGGAGCACACTCAGCCCGTTTTGCAACCAATTCATCATCAACTTTCTGGCTTCACGAATTTGATGAATCAATAATGGTTTGGCTTTTAATTCAGCTATTAACACATTGTCGGTAGAACAGACAAGTGCACATTCATTGCTCGTAAAGCAAACAATGATTTCCGGCTTAAGGCGTCCGCAACCATATTAGCCTTTCCCGGGTGGTAATCAATGACAAGCTCGTAATCTTTCAACAACTCAAGCCAACGTCTTTGTCGCAGATTTAAGTCTCTTTGAATCATCAAATTTTTGAGACTTTTGTGATCCGAAAATATATGGCACTTCTCACCAAATAAGTAATGTCGCCATATTTTTAAACCAAATACGATGGCAGCTAGTTCAAGATCATGGGTCGGATAATTTTTCTCATGTGGCTTTAATTGTCTCGACGCATAGGCCACCACTCGACCTTCTTGCATCAATACGCAACCCAACCCAAGTAGGGATGCGTCACTATAAATGACAAACTCTTTGCCTGATTCGGGTTGCACTAAAATTGGAGCTTCAGTCAAATAAGTTTTTAGTTGATCAAAACTTTTCTGACATTTCTCCGTCCATTCGAACTTAACATCCTTTTGAAGTAGCTTCGTCATTGGTGTGGCTATCATCGAGAAACCTTTGACAAATCGTCGGTAATAACCGGCGAGTCCCAGGAAGCTCCGAACTTCGGTAATATTTCTTGGAGGCTTCCAGTTAAGTATGGCTGAAATTTTGCTCGGGTCAGCTCGAATACCCGATGCGGATACCACATGACCCAAGAAGCTAACCTCTCTTAACCAGAACTCACACTTACTGAACTTAGCATATAACTGCTTATCCCGTAAAATTTGCAACACTAGCCTCAGATGCTCAGCATGTTCGGTCTCATCTCTGAATAGACCAAGATGTCATCAATGAACACAACTACGAACCGATCCAAATATGGTCTGAAGATCCGATTCATCAAATCCATAAATACCGCAGGGGCATTTGTGAGCCCAAACGGCATCACTAAGAACTCGTAGTGACCATATCCCGTTCTGAAAGCAGTTTTGGGTATGTCCGAATCTCAATTCACAACTGATAATAGCCCGATCTCAAATCTATTTTTGAGAACATTGAGGCTCCCTTCAGTTGGTCGAACAAATCATCGATACGCGGTAACGGATATTTGTTCTTTATCGTCACTTTATTCAGTTGACGATAGTCAATGCACAACCTCATGGTTCCGTCCTTCTTTTTCACGAACAATACTGGTGCACCCCAAGGTGAGAAACTTGGTCGAGCAAAACCTCTATTCGTCAATTCTTGCAACTGAGCTTTCAACTCTTTTAACTCGGTTGGTGCCATACAATATGGAGCTATCGAAATCGGCGTAGTCCTAGGTACAAGCTCAATACCAAACTCTACCTCCCGAACAGGTGGTAAACCCGGTAATCCTTCAGGAAAAACATCCGGGTATTCACAAACCACCGACACAGATTTGGTTTCTTGTCTAATTCTTTGTCATCCAGTACATACGCAAGGTATGCTTCGCACCCTTTTCTTACATATTTCTGGGCCAACATTGCTGATATTACAGCTGGCATCCCCTCCAAGTTCGTAGACTCAACTCGGATTACTTTGTTATTTGCGCACCTCAAATCAATAGTCTTGCTTTTGCAATTCACAACCGCATCATGCGCGGTCAACCAATCCAAACCAAGAATAACATCAAATTCATCAAACGGCAAAAGCATCAAGTCCGCCGGAAAACAGAACCTCGAATTTCTAGGGGACATTTCTTACACACTTTGTCGACAAGCACGTAACGACCCAAGGGATTTGACACCCGAATTACGAACTCAGTAGACTCAATAGGTAAAGTCTTACTGGATGCTAAGGTTTCACATATGTAAGAATGAGTAGAACCGGGGTCAATCAAAGCAATTACATTAGTATCAAAGAGAGTAAAAGTACCGGTAATAACATCAGGCGAAGAAGCATCCTCGCGGGCACGTATAGCATAAGCTCTAGCAGGCGCACGAACCTCGGATCTGGTCGTAGCATCTCTAGATCCTCTCTGACCACCACTAGCATTGCCCGTATTTCCAGATGGTCTACCTCGAGCAGTGGTAGCACCCGGTTTCCCACTCTGATTTTCATTCTGTTCAAACAACCTCGGGCAATCTTTAATGAAGTGGTCAACTGATCCGCACTTATAACAGGAGCGGTCAGGGAATCTATAACTCCCCGAATGCCATTTACCGCAATATCGACACTTCGTTCTATCTCGACGTTCATTCCCAACACTGGCGACCAAAGTGCCTCGTGTACCCACAGGGGGTCGATCACGATCTCGTCTAAAAAGGCCTGAAGTGCCTCTAAACTGGCCCGCATCATCTCGAAATTTCTTCGATGCCTGTTGAAGAGACTTTCCCGAAGATCTTTTACGAAACTCTCCAGTTCCCACATCAACTTTTTGTTTTTCTTTTCTAAGCTCTTCGGCTTTACAAGCTCGCTCGACCAGTACTACGAACTCTCGTATTTCAAGAACGCCAACGAACATTTTTATATCTTCATTCAGCCCATCTCGAAGCGTTTACACATGATAGCCTCGAACGAAACACATTCCCGAGCGTATCTACTAAGTCTAACAAATTTTCGCTCGTAATCAGTAACTGACATGGAACCTTGCTTAAGCTCAAGAAATTCCTTCCGTTTTTGATCAACAAATCTCTGACTGATATACTTTTTCCGAAACTCAGTTTGGAAAAACTCCCAAGTTACTTGCTCTCGGGGCACAACAGAAGTCAGAGTACTCCACCAATAATAGGCAGAATCACGTAGCAAGGAGATAGTACACTTTAGGCATTCATCGGGTGTACAAGATAGCTCATCGAGTACCCGGATAGTGTTGTCCAACCAAAATTCAGCTTGCTCGGCATCGTCGCTATTCGTAGCTTTAAATTCAGTAGCCCCATGTTTTCGGATCCTGTCAACTGGGGGCTTATTTGACCTTATTTGGTCAGTTACCGGAGGTATTGTAGGTGCGGGGGTGGTATTAGTTGGGAATGGAGGTTGTGGGACAGCCGTATTAGTTCGAATGTATTGGTTGAACCAATCATTCATCACGCTATAGAAAGCTTGTCTAGCTTCATCATTCGGGTTACTAGCATTAGGTTGAGAGTCCGCCGGCGCTGTCCATTGTGCGGGAGTAGGCGCTACACTCTCAAGATCATCAGCTACCTCTCGGTCGGGATCAGGATCCATTACTATAAATAAACACATTTACAATTGTCAGAAATCACCACACTATCAAGTAATCACATAAAATGGCATGTATAGCTAGACCCAACGCATTACGGTAGTCCTAGAATCGACTAAACCGTAGCTCTGATACCAATCAAATGTAACACCCCAAACCCGAGACCGACACCGGAGTCGAACACGAGGTGTTAATAGACTTTAAACCCCTTATAAAAAAATTTCTCAGACACTACCAATCTGCGTACTAGTCGCTTTAAAAATCATATCTTGAGTTTCACAACTCGAAAATCAGTTTCGTGATTTTTCCCTGAAACTAGAATCATATGCCCATCTACATATTTTTTCTAGAATTTTTGGTCGGGCCAATTAGTAGAGTTTATTAGTCAAAGTCTCCCATGTTACAGGGATCGACTACCCTGACCTTTGCGCATTACGACTTGAATATCTCCTTGTACAGGGCTCCAATACTGATGCCGTTTGTTTCTATAGAAACTAGACTCAGAGAGGAATCTATCCATATATGGTATGACTCCTAATTATCTCTGGTTAATTTTTAATTAATTTCCAAAGTCGAAACAGGAAATCCAGAAACCGTTCTGGCCCTGTCTCATGAGAACCTGAATATCTCTTAACATACTATCCGTATGATTGTTTCGTTACTTTCCTATGAAAGTAGATTCATCAAGGTTTGTTTACATAATTTATTCACTATTTAATTCCCTTCCTACTATTTTTAGTGATTTTCCAAATCTACATCACTGCTGCTGTCAGCATCTGCCTTTAAGGTAGACTTTACCTATTTCATGGTTTCCATGATTCAACTAGCCCTTTTTGCATAAATAGCACAATTTATGAAAGTGATTAACCATCCCCGTGGCCAATCCTTGTCAAGCATATCCACACCAAATGATTATAACATTATACTCAAACACATATAAGCCATTTTCGCATGGCTATCCAAAATTTATACAAGTCCAAAGGGTCCACGACCCACAACAAACGGGTAGTCCTATACATGCCATTTCGAAGTTCAACCAAAATTGTACCAAAAGAGGGGGCTTTGATAGTGTGGGCGACTTTGACTTCAAGATCCCGAGTCCGATAGCTGGAGAACCAAATCTATAAAACAGAGGAGCAATGAAACGGAGTAAGCAATTTATGCTTAGTAAGTTTTGAGCAAGGAATTCCAGCACAACAAAAGTATAGCATTCATATAGCTAAACGGATAATTTCATATGCACAAATTTACGATATCGTACTTGCTTCACATTATCAACCCTTATGTACATACACAAAAGATCAACTCAGCCAAAGGCCGGTAGCTCGTTTATCAACTGAGCGAATACTTATTTGTAAGGGCTCAACTAAATTCAAGCACATACGAAACATACCTCAATGTTGGGATGTTTCGAGAGTATTAGCTGGAATTTTACAGCAAGTTCATTCATTCCCAAATCACGTACCTTCGGAATTTAACCGGATATAGCTCCTCGTTCAAATGCCTTCGGGACATAGCCCGGTTATAGTAATTCGCACAAATGCCTTCGGGACTTAACCCGGATTTAGTAACTCGCACAAATGCCTTCGGGACTTAACCCGGATTTAGTAACTCGCACAAATGCCTTCGGGCTTAGCCCGGAATTAGTATCTCGCACAAATGCCTTCGGGCTTAGCCTGGAATTAGTATCTCGCACAAATGCCTTCGGATCTTAGTCCGGATATTGTCACTTAGCACAAGCCTTCGGGACTTAGCCCGGACATCATTCAAATAACCATGCACATTTAACAATAAATCATGGCCCATTCGTATTTCATTTTCGTTAGCAAAACTCAAACACAAGACATTTATCATTCTTGCAAATTCGGCTCAATAGCCACACAAAGAGCATGATTTTAATTTGCTTAAAACATGATCTAATCACATCATAATTTAAGCTCTCTTACTCAAGAACTTACCTCGGGTGTTGTCGAACGATTCCGATAGCTATTCGACCACTTTTTCCTTCCCTTTATCGGATTTAGTTCCCCTTTGCTCTTGAGCTTAATTAAACAAATAAATTGATTTAATCATTTGAGCATCGAAAAGAGGAACACAAGGCACTTAGCCCATATTTATACATCAGACATTAAAGTCACATATGTACGGAATCATGAATCAAACTCAACATTTTAGCTAATTTTTCCCCCTTGGCCGAATATGCATGTCTATTTTGGGGCCGATTTCAACACTTAATACATTCTACAAGTATGGTCACTTGTATTGACTAAACACCCTTTTGTTTCAAGTTCAAAACTTGGCTAATACACACATATACACACTAGTAAAGCATCCTCTCCCTTTCCATCAATTTAACACATTCATTGCTCATTAACATGCAAAAGTTATATTCGGCCTTAGCACACAACTTGCTAGCCGATTCTTCTCCATTTAGCAACCAATGCACATATGTGCTCACTCAAAAATGCTAAAAAGGAGGTTCAAGAATCATCAAGCCACCATCACATGCATCATTAACAAGCTTCATATTTCGCATGCAATGGCATTAACACAAACATTTTTGATGCATCCATGGCCGAGTGTCATTTCCATCACATAGCAAGATTTAGACCATGGGCTAGGTAGAACTCAAGCTAACAACTAAAACATGCATGCATCTCATGGAACATCATCAAACATACCTTAGCCTAGCTACATGCATGGCCGAACCTCTTCAACCTTTCTTCTTCCTTCCTCCTTAAAATTTTTGGCCAAGGATGAACCAAAGGATAAGCATTTTTTTTCTTTGTTTTTTTCTTTCTAGTTTCGGCTAAATGAAGATGAGAAAGGATGAACAAAAATTTTCTCCTTTCTTTTCTTTAGCTCACGGCAATGGGGGGGAAGCAACTACACACATTTTTTTTTGTATTCATCATACTCCTTTTCATTATTTTATGCCCATGCCCCTTATTTTATTTTTTCCTACATACCTCACTAGGCCAACATGTTCCCAACATGTTTCCACCCATAGCATGGCCAACCACTAGCTCAAATTTTGGGTAATTTGACATGCAAACCCATCATTTTCACAACATGCATTAATAGACCATTTTAAATTAGCCTATCATATTTTCACCATGTCTCATATCAATCCCTATTTAATAATTTCTCATGCAATTGGAAAAATTGGAGAATGAAACTTCCACATACTCATGTACACACATAATAAGCATAGAATATGGAAATCAATTATTTTTATGACTCGGTTTTGTGGTCCCGAAACCACTTCCCGACTAGGGTCAATTTTGGGCTGTCACATACACGGGCTGAGGACATGGGCATGTCCCAAGCCACAAGGGCGTGTGTAACCACACAGCCTACCCACACGGACGTGTGTCTCTCCAAAACAAGAAAAATTTTCTAAGTGTTTAAAAGGTTCCGAAAGTACTTGGTTTAGTCTCAAACCGCTTCCAATGTATGTTTCGAGTCTTGTAGACCTTTATAAGGGACAATTTGTAAGTAATTTAAAAGGTTTAAATTAGGATGAAATTTGATGACTCGGTTTTATATGAATGTTTATGTTTAAGTCCGGTAACGCTTTGAACCATGTTCCGACGTCAGATAAGGGTAAAAGGTGTTACATTTAGTGGTATCAAAGCTACGATTTAATCAGTTCTCGGATTAACATAGCATGTGTACGAGTTTAGCTATACATGCCATACATATATTATGATAGTGTGACGATTCCTGATGATTTAAAAATGTATTTTCATATAGTAAATGGATCCCGATAGAGTAGTGGCAGATGATGTTGAAAGTAACCCATCTGCTCCTACTGAAGGAGCAGTGTCGTCTGATAGTAGACCCACAACTTTTAGTAGAGGAGAATGAGGCAGAGAAGCCTTTCTCAACATGATGGATGCCTGGTACACGGACTTCGTTCGAATGAACCCGAATGCTCAACCTCCTCCACCCCCTCCAAATCCCCAACTCGTGCCTCAAGTGTCTCAAGGTATAGATTTTATGAGATTTCATAGAACCCCAGTGGATAGAATTTGAAAGCAATAAGCCGGGCCAATGCCGATGATGATCCCGAAAGAGCGGAATTTTGGCTAGAGAATTCTATCTGGGTATTCGATGAACTGTCTTGCACACCTGATGAATGTCTGAAGTGTGCTATTTCATTGCTGAGGGGTGCGGCGTATCATTGGTGGAAAACGCTAATTTCGGTGGTTCTGAAAGAAAAGGTCACATGGGAATTCATTCAGGAAGAGTTTCAAAAGAAATACATCAATGAGCGATTCATCGATCAAAAGCGTAAGGAGTTTCTCGATTTGAAGCAAGGTCGCATGCCAATTGCTGAGTATGAAAGAGAGTTTGTCAGACTCAGCAAATATGCTTAGGAGTGTGTATCCTCCGAGGCTAAAATGTGTAAAAGGTTTGAAGATGGACTTAATGAAGACATAAGAGTGTTAGTAGGTATTCTTGAGCTGAAGGAATTCATTGTGCTCGTTGATTGGGCCTATAAAATTGAGGAGCTGACCAAGGAAAAGAGAAGAGTCAAAGCTGAGGCTAGAGATATAAGGAAGAGGCCGATGAGCAAGTCACTTCCATCCAGTCTAAGAAATCCAGAGATATGTATTCTCGTTCTCATGTGTAGGCTGGCCATTCTTACAAAAACTATAAAAAGTAAAATTTGGGTTTTAGATCTCAGGCTACCTCTATGGCCAGTGCGGGTAATGATAGAGCTTTCAAACCTAAGTGCCAATAGTGTGGTAGAGGTCATTTTGTTAAGTGTAGGGTGAGCGATGTTTCTGATGTGGTTCTCAATACCACTATATCAAGGATTGTTCTCAGATGACCAAGAAAGAAAAATTTCAGAGTACAAGGCCAGGTAGTACAGTTACAAAGGGAAGACCTTTAAGAATGTAACAAGAGATACAATGGTAAGATCCGAGGTTAGAGCTTCGGCTAGGACCTATGCTATACGTGCGTGTGAGGACGCATCTTCTCCCGACGTGATTATTGGTACTTGTTCTCTCTATGACACATCTGTTATTGCCTTCATTGACCCTATTCTACTCATTCATATATGCACATGAAATTGGTATCTAGCATGAATATGCTTGTTGGGTCTACAGAATTTATGATTAAAGTGTCAAACCCGTTAGGAAAACATATTTTAGTTGATAAGGTATGTAAGAAATGTCCTTTGATGATTAAAGATCATTGTTTTCCAGCTGACTTGATGTTATTGTCGTTTGATGAATTCGATGTTATATTGGGCATAGATTGGTTAACATTTCATGATGCTATAGTAAATTGTAGACAAAAAGTTATTGAATTGAAATGTGAAAATGGAAAAATTTTATGGGTTGAATCAAATGAGTCAGATAAGTTACCAATTGTGATTTCTTTTATGTCTACTCGAAAATGTATGAGAAAGGAATGTGAAGCTTATTTGGCTTATATGTTGAATACGAAAGGGTTCGAATCAAAGATTCAATCAGTGTCTGTTGTATGTGAGTATCCAGATGTGTTTTTGGAAGAGCTACCTGGATTACCTCCTATTAGGGAAGTTGAGTTTGCATTGAGTTAGTAACTGGTACAGCATCTATCTCGATTGCTCTATATAGAATGGCCCCAACTGAATTGAAAGAACTGAAGCCATAATTACAAGAATTGACCGACAAGGATTTTGTGAGACCGACCTTTTCGCCGTGGGGTGCTCCGGTGTTATTCGTGAAAAAGAAAGACAGATCTGTGACGTTATGTATAGATTACCGACAGCTCAATAAGATAACAATTAAGAATAAGTATCCCTTGCCAAAGATTGATGACTTGTTTGACCAATTAAAAAGAGCGACATGGTTTTCTAAAATAGACTTGAGGTCTGGTTACTACCAGCTGAGGGTGAAAGACTCGGATGTGTCGAAAACTACTTTTTGGACGAGGTATGGTCATTATGAATTTCTTGTCATGCCTTTTGGTTTAACAAATACTCCTGTCACATTTATGCACTTGATGAATCATATTTTCTGACCGTATTTGGATAAATTTGTGGTTGTTTTTATTGATGACATATTGATATATTCTCGTGATGAATCTGAGCATGCTGAACACTTGATAACTGTTTTGCAAACTTTGAGAGACAAACAGTTGTATGCAAAGTTTAGTAAAAGCGAGTTTTGGCTTAGAGAAGTTGGATTCATGGGCCACATTGTTTTGGGTGATGGTATTAGAGTAGACCTGAGTAAGATCTCGGCTATTGTTGAATGGAAATCGCCGAGGAATGTAACTAAGGTTAGAAGCTTTCTAGGCTTGGCCGGTTATTATAGACAATTTGTTAAAGGATTCTCCATGATTGCTATTCTGATGGCGAGAAAGATGTCAAGTTCGAATGGACAGAAAAGTGCCAGCAGAGTTTTGAGAAATTAAAAGCATTGTTAACTGAGGCTCCGATTTTGGTACAACCCGAGTTAGGTAAAGAATTTGTGATTTATAATGATGCTTCATTGAATGGTTTGGGATGTGTACTTATGCAAGAAGGTAAAATAGTAGCTTACACTTTGAAACAGTTAAAGCCTCACGAGAAGAACTATCCGACACACGACCTAGAGTTGGCCGCCATAGTGTGAAGGTTTGGCGATATTATTTATTTGGTGAAAAATGTCATGTCTATATCGATCACAAAAGTCTTAAGTACTTGATGACTCAAAAGGATTTAAACTTGCGGTAACAAAGATGGTTGGAACTGTTAAAAGATTATGAGCTTGTGATTGATTACCGTCCGGGAAAGGCGAATGTAGTCACTGATGCTTTGAGTAGAAAGTTTTTGTTTGCCTTGAAGGCTATGAATACACGGCTGAATTGGTCCGATGATGGTTCGATTCTAGCCGAGTTGAGAGCTAGACCAACTTTTCTTCTACAGATTTGTGATACTCAGAAAGTTGATAAAGAGTTGCAAGCTAAGAGAATTCAATGTGAGTCTAGTAGTGAACTGGATTTTCTGAGTGACTCTGATGGTTGTTTGAGGTTTCGTGGTAGGATTTGTGTTTCGAAAGACACTGCGTTGATTCGGGATATTTTGCATGAGGTACAAAACGGTTGTTTGTCAGTTCACCTAGGAAGCATAAAAATGTATAATGACTTGAAGAAAATGTATTGGTGGAAAGGAATGAAAAGAGATATCTCAAAGTTTGTATCGAAATGCTTAGTTTGTCAGCAAGTAAAGGCTAAGCACCAAGTACCTTCAGGTTTACTTCAACCCATCATGGTCCCCGAGTGGAAATGGAACCGGATTACTATGGATTTTGTAACAGGGTTGCTTTTAACTCTGAGAAAGAAAGATGTCATATGGGTTATTGTCAATAAACTGACTAAATCAGCTCATTTTATTCTAGTGCACACCGATTACTCACTTGATAAGTTAACATAATTGTACATTAGTGAAATTTTTAAACTCCATGGAGTACTATGTCAATCATATCGGATAGAGATCCGAGGTTCACATCATGATTTAGAAAAAGTTACAAGCAACTTTGGGTACAAAGCTAAATTTTAACACTGCTTTTCATCCACAGACTAATGGTCAGTCTAAGCGAGTAATTTAGATCTTGGAAGACATGCTCCGATGCTGTGTATTAGAATTCCAAGGTAGTTGGGAAAAGTATTTACCGTTGGTAGAGTTTGCCTACAATAACGGTTATCAGTCGAGTTTGAAAATGGGGCCTTATGAGGCACTGTACGGACGTAAGTACCGAACACCTCTGTATTAGACTGAGCTGAAAGAAAGTCAAATTCACGGAGTTGATCTATTCAAAGAAACCAAAGAGAAAGTGAAGGTAATTCGTGATTCTTTGAAAACTGCTTCGAATAAACAGAAATCCTACGTAGATCTGAAACTGAAAGAAATTAAGTATCAAGTCGGTGGTAAGGTATTTTTGGAAGTGTCACCATGGAAAAAAGGTTTTAAGATTTGGCAAGAAAGGCAAGTTGAATCCTCGTTTTATAGGGCCATATGAGATCACCGAGAGAATAGGGTCGATTGCCTATCGGTTAGTCTTACCATCAGGGTTGGAAAAGATTCATGATGTGTTCCATGTTTCTATGTTACGCCGACACCAATCTGATCCTTCGCACGTGATTTCACTGACAAATGTCGAGATTCGACCGGATATGACTTATGGTGAGAAACCCATTAAGATTTTGGCTCGAGAGGTCAAATAATTGAGAAACAAAAGGATTGCCATGGTGAAAGTACTATGGAAAAAACATGGGGTTGAAGAGGCTACATGGAAGCCCGAGGAGGCCATGAGGAAGCAATACCCAAACCTTTTAACCGGTAAGATTTTCGAGGACGAAAATCTCTAAAGGGGGAAGAGTTATAACATTTTGAATTAGGGTCTAGTTGGAACAGTGATTTTGAGAACACAAATTGAAATAGAAATGATTATTTTATGATTATTTGATGGTCCATGATATGGTTGCATGCTTGTGTGAAATTTTCATGAATAAATTCTATGCCTAAGATGTCCAATTTGACTTTAGGGACTAAATTGAATAAGGTGCAAAACTTGTGTTCTAGAAGCTTTAAGCATGAAATTGAATTGGATTATTAATTAGAGGTCCTTAAATAGCAATTAGACCAAGTTCTAAACATTTGTACAAAAATGGGCATGAATAGGAAAATTTTGAAAGAATAAAAAGGGGAAATGAAGTGAAAATCTTGTCCATCTTCTTCAATCCATAGCTGAATTTTACAAGGGTTCCATAGCTAGGGTTTTCAATTTTTCACGCTTGATTGTAAGAGCTCCCTGTCCTTTGCATTTTTGAAGTCATTGAAGCATGATCTATCTATTTCTACCATTATTTTACGTTAGGGTTCATGCATGAAATTTGACCCATGTGTAACATGGTTGTATTTTGATGTCCAATGGAAGAATATGAATGTTTGATGTGTGATAAACATCTTTTGCTAAGTGATTTTTAGTGAAAACACCTAAAAAGGACTTGTTTGCAAAAGGTGTAAAAATGAGTAGTATAAATGTGAAATAAAGGAAAATATGGGCTGATATGAGGTAGAATATGGATCGACTAGGCTTGGATAACCAAGAAATTACATGCATTTCATTTTACAAGCCTAGGGACTAAAGTGTAAATAAGTGAAAAGTTAGGGGTAAAAAGGTTTTTTTACCAAAGTATATGTTATGAGTTGATACGAGTAATGTGTGTATTGAGAAAGTTAAATTTGGCATTATAGATACTAAAAAAAGTGATTCGGGTCTTGATAGGGTGAAGAACAAGGTTTACGATGATTAGGCTTGTTTCTATCATTTTTGTACCAAGGTAAGTTCATTTGCAAATAATGCAACATATACCATGCTTTAAATGCTTTAATATTGCATGTATGGTAAGTACACACATATTTAATGTGATGTTGTATCATGTGTTTATTGCCTAAATTGTATCATGAATTATGCTTTGATTTCTCCATGAATATGTGATTTGGAGCTATGAGCATTGAAATCGACATTACGAGCAAGTTCAACCTAAATGTGGTATCGAAAAATCCCTTTTGAACCTTAAGAATAGTTTAGGATACAAGTGACATGTCACTAGGAATTATGTAATCTGAACTCATTGGGTTCTGTCTGAGTTCATTATATATGTGACATCTGAACTCATTGAGTTGAGGTCTAAGTTCGTGATATGTACGACACATGTTTTGGCGTCCTGATACTGGCCTCGTATATGCTATTAATGGCGAGGTAGTCCGGAATGTGTATTGGATACCTGACGGCCTGTATTAGTAGTCCTGTGAGTAGCTCGTAAGTGAGCAACATGTGGTTTGAGATATGGAGTAGCATTGGCTACATATGAGGTACTTAGGTGCAAGTTTCCAATGTATCTGATAGTATTCCGAGTGTTCAACAGATAGTTTAAGAAAAACTCAATGAGCGATCTTAATGATTGCATTAAGACAGGAAAGTAAGTTAATATGTGCAAGTGGCACAGGTATGTACATTGAACTCATGTGAATGACATGAAATATGATGAGCTTATGGTAAAAACATGTATACATATATATATGAGAAATAAGTTCATGAGATTTGATAAAACGCAAGGTTATGTTCGTTTTGTTAAACGCATGAATTATGTTTGTTTAAGATGCATATTATTTGCTTGTGAACTTACTAAGCTTTATGCTTACCCCATTTATTTTCCATCTCTTATAGTTTCGCCAAGTTAGCTCGGGGATCGGAAGACGTCGGAGGCACAATCACACTATCAATTGAACATTTGGGTTGTGACAACCCTAATGTGACCCTAGTCGGGAAGTGGTTTTGGGGCCACAAAACCTAGTCATAAAAATAATTAGCTGTCATATTTGATGCTTATTATATGTATATATGCATGTGTGAAAATTTCATATTTGAATTTTGTTTAATTGTAGGTGAATTTTAGTAAATAGGACTATGTGAGAAAATTTTGAAATGTGATAGGTCAAAGCATAAGGATCTATTAGTGCATGAAATAAAAAGGGGGGACTTGCATGTCAATTTCCCCCTAATTAGTAGTGGCCGGCCATGACAAGTATGGTAGACCAAGTGTGATGGGCAAAAACATGTCATAAACATGTTAAGTTAGTGTTTCATGGGAAGTATGATAAAATAAGGAGCATGGGAATAAAATAATAAAAGGGAATATGATGAAAACAAAAAAAAGTGTGTGGTTGTTCCCCCATTTTGCCGAAACTAGAAAAAAAAAAGAAAAAAGAAAGGCTTCATCCTTTGGTTCTTCTTGGCCAGCTTGAAAGGAGGAAGAAGAGAGGTTTCGGTCACCTTGAGCTTAAGGGGAGGTTAGTATGTTGTGTTAAATTCTTAAGTTTTAAACTTGTTTCTAGTTAATTAGCAAATTTCTTACACAAACCATGGCAAAATTTCGAAATCTCGGTGATGGCTTGAGCATTCGGTTTTGGTTGTTGAAAGGAATGAGTTGGAGGTTGGATCATGTTAAGATTCGGCCTTGTACATAAACATTAAGAGTTTGATGTTTTTGCGATTTTTGGAAGGTAAATAAGGTTATACACAAGATAAATACTAAGATTTTGGTTGACTTGTTTTAGTGAGGTTCGGCCAAGGACCTTATGTGCAAGTTTATTCGGTTTAAGTAGAGAAAACGTGACGGGTAGATATGAAGTAATGTGTATATTGGTTCGGCTGCTAAGCAAGGAAATAATTGTTAGTAACATAGTATCTATGCACTTATGTATATATATGTATGTACAAATAACCTATTTAGCTATGGATATCTAAGGTGTTAAATAATGAAATTCTTGATGACTTGGGTTAAATAGCATTCAGCCAAGGACTATATGGGCTTGTTAATTCGGTTTAAGTGAAGAAACTATGATAGAGAAATATGACTAAATTGTGGACTTTGACAATTTAAATGATGCATTTGACTTGTGTACCGACTGATACGGCCACGCCTCGGGCACACTTTTGGACCAGCTCCCTAAGCATTGCTTGCAAACCTATGCGAGTTGAATTAGTTCAATTCCTTTTCGTTGAGCTCCGTTTAGCTCGTTTCCAGCTCATTCAAGCTCAAGTCAGCTCATTCGAGCTCAATTCAGCTCAATCTTAACCCAATGAGCTTATTTTTAGCTTGCATTTTTTTTTTGCTGAAATAAACCATTTAATTTGTCTTTAGTTGAATTAGTTGTTTATTTTCAGTTAATTAATTTGTTAAAATCTGGACAAATAATTAATTAAGTGTTTTAATTATATCTAAATTAAATACTTAATTAATTATGATGTTTTAAATATGTCTGAAATTGTTAATATGTATGGCCAAATTTAATGTGAAAATTATTGAGTTCATATGCTGCTAATTTAATGTGTTTGAAATGCATTTAACTTGCTGATTTAATTTGCTGCAGGTTCATGAACGGATTGGTGCAATGTATGGGAGTGTGCATGCACAATTGAGGTTCAATGGATGGCATTTAAAAGAGCACATGCATTTGGGACGTTCATGCAAGAGGGAGTTGCTGAAAGTTCATGTATTTGAAGATTCATGGATCATATTTATGGGGGAAATACATGGGACGTTTCATGCATGATTCATGCATTTTCAAGATGACCATTCAAGTATTTTAGGCACATTAATGCCTCATTCAGCCAAGGGAGATGTAGGATCATTAAAGAGCTGCACATTCATGGAATTATGGAGATTCTTCAAGGCTAAGGATGCATGAATGCATCAAGTGAAGCATCATGATGGTTCGGCCAATTCATGTACCATCTTCAAGCATGAACTGGATTTTAATGCTATTTGTGTGAACATGTTAAATACCTGTGTGAACAGAATTTAAGTTAGTGTGAACAACATAGATGCCGAATATCAATAGGCATTTTAGGCTTATAAATAGCTTACTTGTTTATTGTAAAAGGTTACAGAATTTGATCAATTAAACTTAATAGAACTTTTGTTCTTGTGAGGTTACCTCCTCTCTTCTTTCGTTCGAGTCTCGAAGCGACTTATCTAGCTTGCTAGTGGTGTCAATCCGAACTCCATTGAACTTATCACCGAATCGGTGTGGCGTTCAACCATCTTCCTATACCTTTGGTTCTTACCTCCATATAGGTAACGGGTCAAGGTCCGCTTCTATCCTTCATCAAAATTCACCTTAAGCAATATAAGACTCGGGGCAATACTTTTTAGTATTGAATCATTCTTAAAGTTTGAGTTCTTTATCCATTTCCATTTATTTATCATCTTTGTAACTTAATTCTTTGTTAAACCGAACCTATCTTTCATCAAACCAAAACCCATCCTTTGAACCCATTTTGCCTACCTTCCACTTATAAAACATTCAAACTCCATCTATCTACAAATTTGAACGAGCTTCTCGTCGACGATCGGGCATCTTAAGTGAACCCGACTCAATTAATCGGGCCGGATCACATCATTTGGTATCAGAGCTACTAAAACGAGGAGCGCCGACGTTCGTAATAAGGCCGCAAGTAGGTTCGAAACGTGAAAAAAAATCAAAAAAATTTGAGTTGTAATTTAATTTTTTTTCCCTTGTATTTAGCTTACTATTGTATTGGAGTAACAAAAAAATTCAAAAAAATTCAAAAAAAAAATTGATTGAAAAAAAATTCAAAAAAAAAGTGAAAAAAAATCGAGCAAAAAAAAGGTGAGCAAAAAAAATCAAGTTAAAAATAAAGTGAAAAGTCTTGCGAGTTTTTATTTTTTTTTCTCTCTTATTTGCTCCGATCATCAAGTTTCCCTTCCTACCATTATTTACCCATCCCAACGACACACTTAGCCTTGATTTTATTTTGTTTAGCCTACCCTACACCCACATCATTCCTTTGTAACCTATTTTGAAACCGACCCTCAAGCAGCAAATTAAGTCTATCGAGACGAATTACGAAATTGTGAGACGAGGTCGAGAGGTGAAAGGCACGTGTGTTTTACATCAAAGAAAAAGCCTAGAAGAGTGTAAACACGAGTGCGAGTGAAAATCATTATTTCTTTGTGAGAGATTGGTGAGGATTTTGAATTGGTGAGGTTCATTTACTATTTATTCTATCTTTCGATTTTCGAACATTTTCTTGAATCATGTCTCAAGAAGAATTCTCTACCGATGAATTTCAATACTTGGTGAACGAGATGGGCCGAATATTGGAGGAAAAACTAAGCCCATTAAAAAGACGTTTGGACCGAGTGGAGGAAAAAGCCGGACGGAAGCAAACTCCACCGAGTTGAGAAATAGAGTTAAGTTCATCACGACGACATTATTCGAGAAGAGACACATATCAAGACTCCTATTCAACAAGGCTTTCGAGACCGCAAGAAGAAAACTTCGAGTCAAAAATCACTCGAGATGAGCGAGAAAGGACAAGCTATTCCTCATATGCTTCAAAGAAGTCCTTCCCAAAGGATTGTTCTCGAAGAAATGGACGAGAAGCTTATGAAAATATTTTCTCTTTCTTTGAGCCAAATGATTATCTCTTTGATTCTTTCGTGTCATCCGCACATTGTAGTGAAAAAGAAAAAGAAATCAAAATAGTGAGTGAAAAAGAAAATGAAGAAAAGAAAATTGAAAATGAGAGTGAGATTGAAGAAAGAAACGAGAGTGTAAAAGAAACGAGTGTCATGGAAAAAGAGAGAGGGTTTGAAAAAGAGAAGGGTGAAAAAGGAGAAAGCAATCGAGCAAAAGTGAGGAATGTTCTAACTAACCCATTTGCAAGTTTGCCGTGTAAATTTTCTTCTTTCCAGGTTTCCAAGGAATTGATTGACAAGTTTCGACTTCAATACCTTTCGAAGGAGAGAGGGTTCACCTTGGTTGAAAAAGGTAACATTCTCAACGATCTTAGTTCGCCTAAGCCAAAAGAGGAGCAAGGTATGAATGTTGAAAATTTTAAAGCACCTCTGCCTTATTCGATTTTTGATGGAAACCTTGTTGATGATTTGTCCTTTAAAAATGATCTGAATTTTGATGTGGTTACTTGCCATTCTTTGATTGATGATATCATATTTGCGTGGAATGATGGCAAGAAGAATAACGTTTTTGGAAATTGTGATGCTGATGAGTTTGTTATTGAAATAATAAATATTCGGCATTTGCAAGATAAGAAAACATATAAGCCTTTCCATCAGCTTGATTTGAGTAAAAATGTGCACTCATTGATCTTTTATGAGAAACTACTTTGTCTAAACAAGAATGTACGTATGAGATTTGAGATGCATGAATGCTTGAAAACATGCATGTCTTTGATTTGTTTGTTTGATACGAGGATGACATGTAAAATGGTTAGTGCACTTAAAGTTGAAGATGGTGTCTCAAATCTGCCTTGTTGTATAAATTTTGCATGTTTGAAAAAGCCTTTGCTGTTTTTAACAAAGAATGACCAAAACCGTGTGTTTAAGCCCGGAGCAAGTTATCTTAAGTTGTTGATAAATAAAGGTGAGTACTCTAATTTTGTTTGGAATAAATATGTTGAATCTTCTCATCTTTTCCGAATTTTATCGCTATGTGTGAATAGATGTGTGAACCATTTGTGCTTGCTTGATGTTATGACTTTAAATTTGAAAACGAAGTTGTTAAACTATGACAAGTTGCAAACGCTAAATCGAAGCTTTGGCTCTACATCATTGTTCAAAGTTTTTAAGTCATGGATTTTTGTTGTCCAAACTATAATTCCCGAATGCTTCTTGTTTTTGGTATATCTCCAACGAAGAAATTCTTAACTCATTGCGGAAAGGTAAAATCAACTTTCACTTTTGATCCCGGCATTGGTTCATTTGTTCAATTTTTGCATAAGATCTTAAGAAGACCTTTTGAACTTATAAACCATGGTGTCACTAATTTATTTAATTTTTGTGTAGGTGACACTTCGAAGTGGTTCCCTCCTAAAGAGAGAGGGTATAAACATAATTGTGTCCTACTCAAGGCATGCCTGATTTGCAGGTTTTTGGGAGCAACTATGCCAATTCCATCGACAAAAGGGCTGGTGACGATGTAAATTTTTTTCGAGAAAATGGCCCGATTTGGGGACAAATCGCTTTAAAGAGGGAGGGGATGATACGGCCACGCCTCGGGCACACTTTTGGACCAGCTCCCTAAGTATTGCTTGCAAACCTATGCGAGCTGAATTAGTTCAATTCCTTTTCGTTGAGCTCCGTTTAGCTCGTTTCCAGCTCACTCAAGCTCAAGTCAGCTCATTCGAGCTCAATTCAGCTCAATCTTAACCCAATGAGCTTATTTTTAGCTTGCATTTTTTTTTGCTGAAATAAACCATTTAATTTGTCTTTAGTTGAATTAGTTGTTTATTTTCAGTTAATTAATTTGTTAAAATCTGGACAAATAATTAATTAAGTGTTTTAATTACATCTAAATTAAATACTTAATTAATTATGATGTTTTAAATATGTCTGAAATTGTTAATATGTATGGCCAAATTTAATGTGAAAATTATTGAGTTCATATGCTGCTAATTTAATGTGTTTGAAATGCATTTAACTTGCTGATTTAATTTGCTGCAGGTTCATGAACGGATTGGTGCAATGTATGGGAGTGTGCATGCACAATTGAGGTTCAATGGATGGCATTTAAAAGAGCACATGCATTTGGGACGTTCATGCAAGAGGGAGTTGCTGAAAGTTCATGTATTTGAAGATTCATGGATCATATTTATGGGGGAAAATACATGGGACGTTTCATGCATGATTCATGCATTTTCAAGATGACCATTCAAGTATTTTAGGCACATTAATGCCTCATTCAGCCAAGGGAGATGTAGGATCATTAAAGAGCTGCACATTCATGGAATTATGGAGATTCTTCAAGGCTAAGGATGCATGAATGCATCAAGTGAAGCATCATGATGGTTCGGCCAATTCATGTACCATCTTCAAGCATGAACTGGATTTTAATGCTATTTGTGTGAACATGTTAAATACCTGTGTGAACAGAATTTAAGTTAGTGTGAACAACATAGATGCCGAATATCAATAGGCATTTTAGGCTTATAAATAGCTTACTTGTTTATTGTAAAAGGTTACAGAATTTGATCAATTAAACTTAATAGAACTTTTGTTCTTGTGAGGTTACCTCCTCTCTTCTTTCGTTCGAGTCTCGAAGCGACTTATCTAGCTTGCTAGTGGTGTCAATCCGAACTCCATTGAACTTATCACCGAATCGGTGTGGCGTTCAACCATCTTCCTATACCTTTGGTTCTTACCTCCATATAGGTAACGGGTCAAGGTCCGCTTCTATCCTTCATCAAAATTCACCTTAAGCAATATAAGACTCGGGGCAATACTTTTTAGTATTGAATCATTCTTAAAGTTTGAGTTCTTTATCCATTTCCATTTATTTATCATCTTTGTAACTTAATTCTTTGTTAAACCGAACCTATCTTTCATCAAACCAAAACCCATCCTTTGAACCCATTTTGCCTACCTTCCACTTATAAAACATTCAAACTCCATCTATCTACAAATTTGAACGAGCTTCTCGTCGACGATCGGGCATCTTAAGTGAACCCGACTCAATTAATCGGGCCGGATCACATCACCGACCTAGGACGATATGTGTTTCTATATGAAGTTAGATGGTGTTGATGAAGTTCGGTAATGCATGATGTTTAAATAGTATTGAGCAAGGTCATTGTACTTAAATTGTATGACATACATGTATTGAATGGAATTGCCCAAGTGAAAATATTAAATGAATTTATTTGTTTAAATTAAGCTCAAGGGCAAAGGGGATCTAAATCCGATAAAGGGAAGGAAAAAGTGGTCGAATAGCCATTGGAATCGTTCGACAACATCCGAGGTAAGTTCTTGAGTAATAGAGCTTAAATTATGATTTGATTAGATCATGTTTTAAGAAAATCAAAATCATGCTCTTGTGTGTGGTTATTGAGCCGAAATTGCAAGAGTGATAAGTGTCTTGTGTTTGAGTTTTGCTAATGAAAATGAAATACGAATGTGTCATGATTTATTTTTAAATGTGCATGGTTATTCGAATGATGTCCGGGCTAAGTCCCGAAGGCTTTGTGCTAAGTGACCATATCCGGACTAAGATCCGAAGGCATTTGTGCGAGATACTAATTCCGGGCTAAGCCCGAAGGCATTGGTGCGAGTTACTAAATCCGGGTTAAGTCCCGAAGGCATTTGTGCGAGTTACTATAACCGGGCTATGTCCCGAAGGCATTTGAACGAGTAGCTATATCCGGTTAAATTCCGAAGGTACGTGATTCGGGAATGAACGATCTTGCTGTAAAAATTTCAGTTAACACGCTTGTAACATCCCAACATTGAGATATGTTTCGTATGTGCTTTGAATTAGTTGAGCCCTTACAAATAAGTATTCGCTCAGTTGATAAATGAGCTACCGGCCTTTGGCTAAGTTAATCTTTGTGTATGAATATAAGGGTTGGTAACGTGAATTAAGTATGATATTGAAATTTTGTGCATATGAAATTATCTATTTAGCTTCATGAATGCTATACTTTGGTTGTGTCTAAATTCTTTGCTCAAAACTTACTAAGCATAAATTGCTTACTCCGTTTCTTTGTTTCTCTGTTTTATAGATTTTGGCTCGTCAGCTATCGGACTCGGGATTTTTGGAAGTCGAAGTCCCCCACACTATCAAAGCCCCCTTTTGGTACAATTTTGGTTGAACTTTGAAATGGCATGTATAGGACTACCCTTTTTGTTGTGGGTCATGGACCCTTTGGATTTGTATAATTTTGGATAGCCATGCGAAAATGGCTTATATATGTTTGAGCATAATGTTATAATCATTTGGTATGGATATGGTTATTGAGAGGTGTGGATATGCTTAACAAGGATTGGCCATGGGAATGGTTAATCACTATAATAATTTGTGCTATTTATGCTAAAAGGGCTAGTTGAATCATGGAAACTATGAAATAGGTAAAGTCTACCTTAAAGGCAGATGCTGACAGCAGCAGTGATGTAGATTTGGAAAATCACTAACAATAGTAGGAATGGAATTAAATAGTTAATAAATTATGTAAACGAACCTTGATGAATCTATTTTCATAGGAAAGTAACAAAACGATCATATGGACAGTATGTTAAGAGATATTCAGGTTCTCGTGAGACAGGGCCAGAACGGTTTCTGGATTCCCTGTTCCGACTTTGGAAATTCATTATAAATTAACCAGAGATAATTAGGAGTCATGCAATATATGTATAGATTCCCCTCTGAGTCTAGTTTCTATAGAAACAAACGGCATCAGTATTGAAGCTCTGTGCAGGGAGATATCCAAATCGTAATGCATGAAGGTCAGTGTAGTCGCACCCTGTAACAGGGGAGAATTTAACTAATAAACTGTACTAATTGGCCTGACCAAAAAATTCTAGAAAAAAATATGTAGATGGGCATATAAGTCTATTTTCAGGGAAAAATTACGAAACTGATTTTCGAGTTGTGAAACTCAAGATATGATTTTTAAGGTGACAGTGACGCAGTTAGCCAACTGCCTGGAAATTTTTAAAATGGACTGCGATAGTAAGCGAATTTAGTCTGTGAACCCCTCGTGTCCGACTCCGGCAACGGTCTCGGGTACGGGGTGTTACATGGGTTATAGCTAGCCTTATTATTTTGAGTGTGGCATGTATAGGAACTTGGCCTTTTTGTTATGAGTCATATTGATTAGCCAAATATGTTGTCTCAGGATGGTATCATGATTATTTTGTATATGGCCATGAGAGATGGCTCATATTGATTATTCTAGGTTGTAGCCCTATTTATCATGCATGCATGCAAATGTGTTGATGCTTCAATATGGTTATGGTTGTTTGTGGTTGATGAGTGTGAGGATTGACATGTACGTTGATGATTGTGATATGGTTAATAAGTATGCAATAAATGTGGTGAAAATGTGTAACTTGAAGGTAAATTGGTAAAGATGATAAATAAACATGAAATTGGTATGGAATGCCATATGGAAGTATGATAGTTTGAATGGGTGATATGTTGACTTTACTAAGTCATAGTTTAATCATGAATGTGAATGTCTGAACAATCAAATGTGTCATGTTGCATGCAATGAAGTGAGTGTAAATGTGTGAGTGCTTAAGGGTGGCAAATGGCTTGGAAAATAGCCTAGAAATTGTCCACACGGGCATGTGTCTAGGCCGTGTAGACATACGGTCTACCCCATGGGCGTGTGATACGGCCGTGTGTCCCCTACACCCTAATTATGCAAATCAAAATGCCCAATAGTAAACACACGGGCAAAGACACGATCGTATGTCTCAGACGTGTGAAGGACACTGCCTAGGACATGGGAGTGTGCCTAGTCGTGTGAAGTCTACACTTAATATTTGGAATTTAATTCGCCACACGGTCTAAGCACACGGACTTGTGACTTGACCTGTGACCTTATTTTGTTGATGACGTCAAAGTCAGAGAGTTACAAGGGCTGAGGACACGGGTGTGTCCCAAGCCACACGGGCGTGTGTAACCACACGGCCTACCCATACGGGCGTGTGACTCTCTAAAACAAGATAAATTTTCTAAGTGTTTAAAAGGTTCCAAAAGTTCTCCGTTTAGTCTCAAACTGCTTCTGATGTATGTTTCGGGTCTTGTAGACCCTCGTAAGGGACAAATTGTAAGTGATTTAAAAGTTTGAAATTGGAACAAAATTTTATGACTTGGTTTTATATGAATGTTTATATTTAAGTCCGGTAACGCTTCAAACCCTATTTCGGTGTCGAATAAGGGTAAGAGGTGTTACAAAGATGATAGCTTATCATCTTTCTTTCCACTACCTATTATATATATACTTTAATTAACTTAAATTAACCTTAGTTATTTAATATAATTATAATTATATTAACTTAATGACTATCATCATCACCATCCACTATCTACTATTTAAAACTAGTTAATTAACTATTTTGGTGCTTTAGATAATTGTTATCTTGGTCTTCAAGCATTTTCTTAATTAAAACTCAGTAGGGATTAGATTTTTACAATTTAGTCCCTGAGCTTAATTAACTAATTTCTTGGTTAAATTTCTTAACTGAACTTTATTATATTTTCATATTAATTATATAAATATTTCTATTTTATATTTGGTTAAATATAAAATTGGTACTCGAACTTGTCCACTTCTTCCAGATTGGTGCTTATAGTTTTTTTTATCCCAAATTGGTACCTAATTTTTTCTTGTCAACTAAATCGGTACCCAATCTAACAGCATTAATTCTGAGACAGGTGGCAAAATATGACTGCGACATATAGCATAATGACATCATGATGATGTCATTTATTTTTTACCAATTTTTTCTCCTCTCTTTTCTTTTTTTATGTTCTCGTTTTTCCATTCCTTTTTATTCTTTCACATTTCCCTTTTATTTTTTTTCTTTTCTCTCCACCTTTATTTCCCAACCCTAACCACTGCCAGCATGTACCACCATCGGTCACCTTACTTCCACTCTAATGCCTTCACTGATCAAAGAAGCACCAAACGATCTGTAACGCTCCAAATAATTTAAGTCTACTTCTGTGAATATTTGACACAACTGTGTATCTGCTTCAGTGGTTAAGTGTTTTGGGGGTATGTATGAGGTCCTGGGTTCAAGTCCTAATTCTGTCAATTTTGGTTGTTTTTGGATCTAAGTCTTATCTCTGTTCAGTGGGCTTCTGTTAAATTATCTGTAAATTCACATCTGAATGAGCCTGCTGGTTCAAGTGGTAAGAGAGTTAGTGTGTTAGAGGTCTTATGTTCAAATCCTTGCGCGTGCGTGGGTATTTTTTTGCTCAATCGTCTAATAGAATTTCGATGGAGCCAAACTTCTTAGGTAGTTGTGTGTAGTAGGGTTAGTGGGAGAGATATGATGGATTTGGGATGTCATTTTTTATTTTTATTTTATTTTCAAAAGAAAAACATTTTTCTCTTTCTTCCAAAAAATTTCTGATGTTTCTGTACTTTTTTTTTCCTATCGAATTTTTGCCTCTTCCAATCATGGTGTTTCTCTTCTCAGTTCTGCCATTCGCTTTTAAAGGTAAGGGTTTGTGTTGGTATATTGAGAGTTCTTTTGGTATTTTGTTTCTTTTTGGTATTTCGAGTTAATTCAGTAAACCGTGTTGGTAGGTGTTCTTCGGGAAAATCAAGATCCTTCGGTGGTGTAGTGAAATAGCGTGGTTGTTATTGCAGAAGGTAAGTTTTTTAATCATTGGAGAGTAGTTTCGGTTGTGTTTTTAAGTTATGGCCAAGAAGTGTTTCGGTTGGTTTGAAAGGTTTAAGTAATCATGGGTAATCTTCTTGTTGTTATAGGTGTTGGTCGATTTGGGAGTGATTTAGCATCAAATTCGTACTAGGAATGTACCCAAAACACAAAAAACGAGGCTTCGGCAAAAGTCAAAAAATGAATCATTCGATGCCACACGGGCATGTGGTCGCCCGTATGGATGGCCATGTGCGAGACATGGTCGTGTGGTCAACGTAGGCATGGTCGTGTGCAAGACACAGTCATGTGGTGGCTCGAGTGTGGCCGTATAGGCCACATGAGCCAGTCCCAGTTGGGCGTGTGGGCAACACGGGTATGTGGGCCCACATGGGCGTGTGGATTTTGGGCTAGGCCATGTAGGCCACACGGCAAAGGCTAAATTGGGCATGTGGGCCATATGGGCATATGGGCCCTAATGAGTATATGGGCCCATATTTCTGTAATTTTTGCACGGGTTGCTCCGATCGACTATGACCCTACTGTAGGGTCGGTAAGGGCTATTTAAACCCTATTTTGTATGTTATGATATTCTGATAATCTGATCTGAGTAGGATATTAAATGTATGCGTAACTGTACTGCTATATGTATATCTGTTATTTGTATAAAAACATGTTGAGCATGTTTAATCTGAAAAATCTGAATTTGATTTTTATATTTGTGTTTGGGGTGGGTTTGTATATATGGAGGAAGTGTTCTGAGGGGCGACCTTCGCCTATATTCTGGCAGCTAGGCTGCATACTATCTGATATGTTTAGTAACGACATGATATGGTGTGTAAGGTTAGGTGGGTGTTTTAACCCCACATGGTGTGATGGGATGGTCAGAGATGGTGTGTAGAGGATGGGGGTAGGATTATGATTATTTGTATCTAAGAAGGACATGTTCCAAATCTGTATCTGAATATATTTATATGAGATTTCCGTATGCTTTTCATGACTAATTCTGTTGGGTTACACACTGAGTTTATGAAAACTCACTCCTGTTTGTTTGTTTTATTCAGGTAATCCACAGACTTAGGCGGATCTGTGTGGCAGAGACTCAGTGGTGACCACTTGACTGAAAACTGCTTTACTTAGTAATTTATATTTTTATTTATTTAATTATATTTCTGGTTTTATTTAAGAGTTGTAATTTCTGGGACTCTCTAGACTTGACTATTTGGTTTTTAACTATTGATTTTTGAGCTATTTGATAGTTGAATGTTTCAGTAAAATGCTTTATGAAAACGGCGGTTTTACGCAAATAAAGGTTTTTCTGACAATGTGAACTGAATTTTGAAATAGAATGGTTTTCAAAAGCTTCCGCTGTAAAAACATGTTTAAAGGAAAAATAATTAATGGAATAACGTTTTGACATTAGACACAAGCAAATAAGAGATGGAAAGAAACGTAAATGGTTTTATCATATGGAATTTGTTTTCAAACCTATTCTTTGAGACACCTTCGGATTCGACCATAATGTCTAGGTCAGGTTTGGGGTGTTACACAATCCACCTTTCATTTCTCTCTCTCGCTTATTCTCCTCTTCTTTCTACTTTATTTTTTGTTTTCAAATCCCCTAGTTGTCGCTTCATTGTTCCTGCTCTTCAACATTGAACCGAGCCACTATTTTTGAATCTTAGAACTTGATTGTGGCTTCTCCTCAAGCTCGATTCGATATCACTAAGAAAACAAAAAGGAAACAATGTTTCCTTACTAAAAACAAAGTTAAAAAGCCTTATATGCCCAGGCTTAGGCCAATGATTTTCTAAGTTATCCCTTCCGTCCCCAACTTAGGGCTTGGCCATAGCTTTCATGTAATCGACAAAAGAGAAGTAGAGTAAGCGGAATAGCACCCGATACAAGCACTGATGTGAGACTTACCAGTCCTATAAGAAGTTTGATTGAATTAAAAATAAGCTTTTCATGGGCGGAGACTACCTTGAAGTTTGAAAATGTAAAAAAAGGTTTTAGGTTTAGTCAAACAAACCCTCTCTTCAATTAGTTCTCTAGAGTGACAGAGCAGGTCCTTTTGTTCAATCAGTTCTAGCACCACAAAATTAGGTTTTTTTTTCTTTGTTTTTTAATTTCAAAAACCCAAAAACTCAAAACGAGTATTGGTTTTAATTTGCTTCTCATCATTTTCTTTTTTTGTTTGGTTTTGTGTTATTATGGATTGATGGATTTTGTTTGTTATATAAATTTTTTAGGGTTTTATTTGTGATGTTAATTTTCTGGTTTTTTTTAATAGATTGATGGTTGTTCTAAGCCTGTATTTTTTTTTTCTAATGGGTGTTCTAAGTCTAGATTTCAATTTGTATTCAAATCCATGAAAACATGGAACAAAAATGAAATCAAAATCAGATGGGAAATGGATCAATAACCATAGATCATACAATTCCTTACTTGAAACATTAAACATTAAACTCCAAAGGGAAGCAAACAAAGAAAAAAATTGCAGAAAAAGAAAGGAAAAAAAATGCAGTAGCCAAAAATGTAAAAGAAGAGGATGGGAAAAACATATTTCAAAGGAATAAAATAAAGAAAAAATAAATGAAAGAGTTTTTAAAAATATAAAATGAAATGGAAAATAATTATAGGGAAACGATTTTTCATGCCAAATAGAGTGACATGTGGCAACATGTGATGGCTAGTGCTGCCATGTCAACAAAAAATTAATGCCGTTAGGTTCAAGTACCAAACTAGTTGACGAAAAAAAAGTTCGGGTACCAATCTGAGACAAAAAAAACCTTAAGTACCAATCTTGGAAAAGTGGACAAGTTCAGGTACTAATTTTATATTTTTCCCTTTTATATTTACAGACCTGGTTCACAGAAATGAGATTTCTAAACCACATTATACGACACCACTGAAAATCGAATCATTAAATTTTAAGTGTAAAATAGATTTTAAAACTTTAAATGAAATAAAATTTTGAATTTAGTTTATATTTAAAGTTTAACTAGATTCTAGACTCAAATTAGTCTAACAAGATTTGAGAATTTAAAAATTTATCTTAGTCTTTTTTAGTAAAATTTTGATCCTATACTTTTAGGATTTAGATTTAAAGTTTTAATTTATGTTCCAATTAGATTTTAAGTTTATTAAGTTCAAATTGGATTTTTAATTTAAATTGAATTTTTAGAATTATGTTTCATACTTTTAGATTTTAAGTTTTAGATTTAATTTTTTTTAGATATAGATTTTAGGTAAATTGATTCTGCTAGGTTTTAAAATTTAGGTTTTAAGTTAAATTTTAAGTTTTTATTAGCTTTTTTGAAAAATATTTTTCGATGATTAGTTGGTTTAGAATTTAATAAAATTATTTTTTTATTAGCTTATGCAAACAAAGGAGTAGACTCAGTAGGAATAACAATTCACGTGTAAAAGAAATAATTAAAAAACATTTTATGGGAAAATAATACAACTGTTAGCATAAGGATCCATATATAGAGAGATTAACAGAAGTTTGTTTTTGGTAGAATAGTTTGCAAAGTAACTTATTATTGCCATAAATTTAATATAAGTTGATACATGAACTGAATAGGCGTTAAGCTTCCCGCCCACACCATCAAAGGCTTCTAGTCTTTAACAATAAACACACAAATTCATAGGATTCTAAAAAAGGAAAAAAGAAGAAGATAAAACTGCAAGCCAAGTGGAGCACGACCAATTACTTAAAAGGCATGTTTGTTTAACTTTAAGCAGCAACACTATGGAGCACAACAGTCTCAACAGTGAGGCCAGGTCCAAACCCAAAGAGCACTCCCCACTCCAATCCTTCTCCTGTGGTCTGAAGCCCATCTTCCCTTGATTTCTTCCTCATCTCATCCAAAATAAATAGAACACAAGCACTTGACATGTTACCATACTCTGAAAGAACGTGCCTTGTGGCTCGTAGCTTCTCTGGCTTCAGTGCTAATTTGGCTTCTACTTGATCTAATATTGCTGGACCACCAGGATGAGCAATCCAAAAAAGGGAGTTCCAATCGGATATGCCCAATGGTTGAAATGCTTCTACCAGGCTCTTTTCTATATTCTTCGAAATAAGCCCCGGAACATCCTTAAGAAGGTGAAATGTAAGACCAACTTCACGAAGGTGACCATCAATCGCACCATCACTATCTGGCAAGATCGTTTGGGCTGCTGAGACTAGTTCAAACATGGGCTTCTCGATTTCGGGCACGGGGTCTGCCCCGATTATAACAGCTGCGGCACCATCACCAAACAATGCTTGGCCCACAAGACTGTCTAGGTGAGTGTCACTAGGTCCACGAAAGGTAACAGCAGTAATCTCCGAGCACACAACAAGTACACGAGCACCTTTGTTGTTCTCAGCTAAGTCCTTAGCCACTCGGAGCACCGTCCCCCCTGCGAAGCAACCTTGTTGGTACATCATGAGGCGCTTAACGGAGGGGCGGAGGCCTAAAAGCTTGGTGAGCTGGTAGTCAGCCCCAGGCATGTCCACACCGCTAGTGGTGCAAAAGACAAGGTGGGTGATCTTGGACTTGGGCTGGCCCCACTCCTTAATGGCCTTGGTGGCTGCTTCTTTGCCTAGCTTTGGCACCTCAACTACCACCATATCTTGCCTAGCGTCCAGTGAAGGAGCCATGTATTCACATACATTGGGATTCTCTTTCAAAATCTCTTCTGTAAGGTACATGTATCGCTTCTTGATCATCGATTTTTCACCTAAATAATCAAACACAATAAACTTACTTTTAATTCTCCCAACTTAGCATATAAGAGTGTTTTAACTGATTTTTTTATCCAACTTCACTAGATAGGGAAAACATCAGTCTAGGTCTCCCCCTTCAAAATCCATTGCTAATTCAGTTTATAATATTATATAATACATATTGTCATTCTCTGTCTCATAAAAGCTTCAATCGTAAGAAACTTTTAGGTGGGTCATGGGCAGAAAGAATGCAATGCAGATTTATAATTTGAAAAAAAAATTTATTTAAAAGTACATTTATGAAAAAAACATTTAAAAATTTATAATTGAAATGATAAAATTATTTTTAAAAATTATAGAAATTTCATAAAAATACTATAATATAAAATATAAAAGAAAAATAATTTCAAATTAACATTTATTATTCGTCCAAAAAATTAATATTTATATAATACTTGAAACTATCCATAATCCTTTCCAATATTTAAATATGAGGATAAACGTATTTTAATGCGCTCGAATCTACGTTTTTTGTATTGGTAACAATGTCAATGCCAATCAAACTAAGACTCAATCAACTATATAATATTTGAAATCATAAAAATAATAAATATATAGTATTGTAAAAAAATAAAAAAAAATTATAAGCTAGAACATCTAACAACTTACTAATATTTGGTAAAAAAAAAAAAGAAAAACTTATTAATTCACTTGTATAAATTTCAAACTTGTAATCAAATCCTTAATCTATTGATAGAAAACGTGAGACAAATTAAGTCTGTGGAGTTATATGATTTGAATAAATGTGCTTTACAAGAAATGAACCTAACAAACTTCAATCTAGTATTTTTGGAACCAGAAAAGAACTTTAATCTATTTTCAAGTCATACTGTATACGTAGCTAACTTTTTTTCCGTTAAAGCATTTGCATGAAAATGATATGAACCATGCACATCTATCTTTCTCCTCTTTTATTTTCATAGCCGAATCATGTATGAAACACAAAATCACATTAAGTTTGTATATAAGGTAATTTAGCTTTTAGATCAAAGTAAAAAACTTACACATGCGCTTGAACTTCTCTTTCAACTCGGTTTTGTGCTCACTATTTGTGATACGGAAATAGTAGTCAGGGTATGTGCTCTGATCAACACAATTAGGCGGGGTTGATGTGCCGATGGCCAACACGGTGGCAGGGCCTTGGGCACGTTGAGCCTTACGAACTTCTTCCACGGTCACCATTCTTTTTCGGATGATCACAAACAGCCAATGGTGGTGGGTGTGGAGTTGGACTAAGCTGCTATGCTATGAATGGTAAAAAAGAACAGAAGGTGTTGTTGACAGTCCAGAGTTTGGTCCTATAAATAAGATATAGGAGCTTGGGAGAGGGTAGTTGAGAGTCACGTGGTTGAGCAGAGCCAAGTCCACATGGCTAGTTGTTAAGACTGGGTGGCACGTGACTTTGGTGCATCCATCTAATTCTAGCCTCCACTCTTCTACCTCTCCATCCTATCCTCCACATTTCTGTTGGTTTTCACTATAAATGTTTATGGGTAGAGTTGAGTTTATGTATGATATTAATATATTTTATATTTATCTAAATTTGATTTAATTTAAAATATAAGTTTAAAATTTTATTAAATTTATTTATATTTATAAATGATTAATTCAATCTTATTTTAAGTTTATTTATATTATTTTTAAAAAAATTTTAAATAAATGTTTATTTTAATTTTAATTAAATATTTAACAATTTTATATATAGTGACTTTAACAATTTTTAATATTTATATAATACTACTAAAAATTTAATTTTTATATATTATAAATTACATAACATATTAAAATAACATAACATAAAATATTACTAACTTAAAAACGAGTCAAATTAAATTAATTCAAACATTAAATATTTAAGTATGAACTCAAACTATATTTAAATAAACTTTAAGCAAACCCTCACACAAATTTAAACCAACATTCGAGTTTCAACAAAGAAACCTACTCATTAACAATTATAGATTTCACTTATCGCTTCATCATTTAAAACCTCATTTCTACCCTATATAAGGATTGTACCACGTTCCGTCACATCTGTCCATACAATTCAACTAATTCTTCTAACTATTAAATATATTTTTTATTATATATTTTTAATATTATAATTAATTTAGATGGTGAAACAAACTTAAAACAATCGTCTGATGGTTTGAAAATAAAATTAGGCTCCCTAGGTTTTAGGTAAAATAAAATTTATTTAAAATATGGATTTGATTCGAATTCAAATATTATATATATTTTATTAAAATAAAGATATTTTATATAATATAACTAAAAGTACATATAATATGTAATATTTATGATTATATAATGAAATAATAGTTGGTACACTGTCAATAAAGTTTTTAGACTCCATAAATAGGGTTAAGAGATTAACAAGTGTCCTATAGGGTTATAGTAAAATATATTTTAAAAAAAGAGACATGATAATTTTTTAAAACTACTAGTAGAATAAAAAAAAGTACATTGTTAGTGTACTAAATACTAAATCCTTAAATCCTTATATAATATGAATGCTATAAATTAATTTTATTTTTTTGAAAGTAACATATTTAATATTATAATATATGAAAATTTTTGTCACAACTCGAAAACCGAGTTAGAAGAAATTGAGTTAGTGAAGTCAAGACTGGTCACGTCCTGATTTTTAGTTATGATTGCGGAAATGTTATCGAGTAAATTGATCTATTTTAGTGGATAAGTGCTTTGGATGTGTGTTTGAGGTCTTATGTTCAAATTGTTTTTTTTTTAATTTTTGCTAGTTTTGTCCCTATCTCTTTTTTTGCATATCTAACTTATATTTAATTTTCGCTCAATTGTTAATAAGAAAGAACTTATTGATTTAGTGGTAAGGCTTCAACTTATTTTTTGGTATTGTATTCGAATCCTTGTGAGTGTAAAATGAAAATATTTTTGCTCCTTTTTACATGTCGTTTATTCTGTCAAAAATTTAGTCAAATTTAAATTTTAAGGAAAAATCTGATAAATTAGAATTTTGTTTTATTATATTATATTTTATCTTTAATTTTTGAAAAAAAAAAATTGGTTTCCAAAATTATCTCTCACCTTCTCCCCCCACTTTTGCATTTTGCCTTTTGTTTTTATTTTATTTCTCCTTCTATTCTATTCCATTCTCCCTAATTCCCGCGTTTTTCTCCTTGTTTCTATTTCTTTTTCTTTTACATTTTTCTTTTGTTGTTCCCTCTTTGTTTTGTTTTTGTTACGTATATTGTAACAACCTAAAAGTTAAAGGTGTCGAGTGACGTACTTCCAGGATCCCGTTCTGTGAATTAAGTTTATAATTATTTTCATTAAATATTTTTTTTAGAATTTGTCTTAGGAGGGAATTGTATGATAGTTAGATAATTCTAAGTATTAAGTGTTTGATTAAAGTAGGGGAATTAAATCAAATAAGTGATAAAAATAAGAATTTAAATTAAATTATAAGGTGGATCAATATCAAGGGACTTATTAAGTAAATAAGCCATTAATTATATTAGTGTATTTTATTAGTATTTTACATCTGTGTTATGTTAGAATATTAGTTAAGTTAAAAATTAATATGAAAGGTTATATTTTATTAACAAAAATAGTTAGTGGGGAGAAGAAAATTAAGCAATAGTTTTCTTTATTTTTTTCTTCTTTGCGAAACCATAAGGAAAGGGAAGAAGGGGTTGTTCGGCCAAGAAGCTATAATGCATGTTTAAATTTGTAAGTGAAATTTGGTTATTTCTGCATGAAATTTATGTTTTTGATGTTTTAGTGTTATGAGTTAGTTGGCTCATGTTGAAAATTTGAGAGTGAATGAAATTTATGGAGGTTATAATGGATAAGAAATTCAAAGGTTTGGTGTTATTTTGTTGAATGTTAAAAGTCCTTGAAGTGATGATAGAAGTATAAGTCTTGTAGGCTAATTTGGTCAAATTGTGTGGTTATTTTTGCTGATAACAATTT
The DNA here is from genome assembly GCF_007990345.1 of Gossypium hirsutum. Taxonomy (NCBI): domain Eukaryota; kingdom Viridiplantae; phylum Streptophyta; class Magnoliopsida; order Malvales; family Malvaceae; genus Gossypium; species Gossypium hirsutum. The sequence continues at coordinate 64,019,322 of NC_053433.1, read as the reverse complement.
CTAGGGACTTAAATGTTGTAAATTCAAAATAATATGGTTTAAATTGTAATTTTTAGTAGTTAAAGGAATGCTGGAAAATAGTTTATATGAATTGAATGCAAAGATGTGAAATTTGTTCAAAGGGGTTAAATGTTTGAGTATAAATATTCTTGGTGGTTGGATTATTAAATTTAAATTATTATTTTTAAATAAAAAATTGAGTGGATCAATTGCTAATCGCAAAAAGGAAAAGGCTATCGAGTGATTTTTTTTATTTTAGTAGCTTCCATAATTCTGTAAGTTCATAATCTTGAATTTAACCTTTTTATCTATTTATTTAATTATTAATAGATGTTATTTAAATACTTGATATGCAATATTATGTTTATATTTAAATGAAGATATACTCAATGAATGAAGAAATTGTGTAATTAAATAATAACAATTTGTTGGTTAATCCAATTATTTAATTTGTCAATTCATTCGGCTGGCGCTGGGCGCAAATCCCGTTGGTATATCCAACTAGAGTTGGGCTCATTATGTATTCATCGGTTTATCTGACTAGCACTGGGTGCAACATCCGTCAATTTAATTGACTAGTGCTTGGTAAACATTTATCGGTTCATTCGACTAGCGCTGGACACAAACTCTTTCGTGGTTATTCCGCTAGGCACCTAGTGTCGTGTATTAATTGGACTATACCACCAGGTTGTATGAACCATTGAAGAAGGTTGTTATAGGTATTATTAAAGAAGGATTATATTTACTTATGTGCTTATGTATTCATTGGAAGATATGTTATATTTCTTGAATTACATTATTAATGTTATAAAAATAAGTTCAATGTTTTAGATATATTTGAGGTTATTCAAATAAGTGAAATCTAATTAATGTGAATGGGTTCTCATGTTTACAGGTTAGGTATATAGTATACTTGGACTCAACATCCTACAAGAATCTCGTTCTCAACGTCAGTGATGTTCTCTTTTGTGTTTTTGACATGTACCTAGAGGGTATCAATTGATTTGAATCTTTTGTTTATAGATAGCTGTATAGGATGTTTGTATAGTGTTTTGTGAATATGTAAATGGCATTTTAGTATGTTATATCCTAATGTCAAGAATGCTTGTTTAGGTAAGACCTTTTGGTCACTTTTGTGAATTGTAGTGCATGACATTTTAATATAAGATGTTGCCTTGGAAATGGCCAATTATGATGGTATTAGGCACATAATAGAATGGAGTCTTTATTCATGGAAATAGGTAAAGTTCACATGTTTTGGTAAATGTGGTGTTGTTATAATTTGGTGCCCATTGCTTGTGTTCTGCGAACATTAATGTAGTACTTGTGTAGTCAGCTTGATGAAAGCATATATTTATCAATCTTTAACTTGTTTCCTTTCTAACCCAATGAACTAACCTACTTAATGATGAAAACCATGAGTCATTCATATATCTTTCTAGAATTGCATGTTTAACTAAACTCTCATATTTATGATGTTCTGAATTAATTCCTTGTATGAAGCATGCTGAAGTACACTTCTATTTTTCTTATTTCTTTTTCCTTGCATGTTTGTTTTGTTTCTTTACGGACAAGCAACGAGTAATTAGGTTCTTTATTGTAGTTAATGAGCTTGTTTTCGAGTAATTTGATTACATTACTATTAATTTCCAATTTTAGCATTTTGTGCTCGATTTCAATAGAATAAGTGTCTTTACACATTGTTAGGTGTTTAATGACCTGCTAGGCCAATCAAGGCTTAGGGAGAAACTAATGGGTTAATTGAGTGTGCAAGACACTATTTCGGGCCATGGAATTTGAAGAACGATCCCAATGTCGAGACATTCATTAGTGGTGTCGCGACAACCAACTTTGAAGGCTAGAATGGGGATGTAAATGTAATGACCCGAAAGTCAGCAGTGCCGAAAAATATAATTTTGGGACCCCATTTTCGTAAACCAAATTTGTAAATATTTTTATTAAAATATTTACGGAATTATGTTAAAAGTAAATTAAATATTGGTTAGGTGATTTCATTGAATTAGAACTTAAATTAAGATAGAGGGACTTAATTGCTTAAGTGAAAAAAGTATAATGATTATTAAACTATAAACTAATTTATAATTATAGGACTTGAAAAAAAAATTATACCCTTATTGTTAAATAAGGGGACGGTCATATCATATTTATATGTATATGTAATATATATTATGTTAATTATAATATTAAACTACTGTAAATAAAATAAAATAAAGATGAATAATAGATGGTGGATAGGAAGAGAAGCTTAAAAATTCCTTTTCAATTTGTTTCAATTTCGAAGAAGAAAAGCTTAGGAGGAGAAGAGAAACACACGGGGCTGAAAGTTTCAAGTTAATTTGGTTAGTAAATTTTGATCTTTTTTACTTAAATTTTATATTTTTGGAACCTTAATATCATGAACTAGCTTACCCATATTGGAACTTTTAGAATTTATGATGTTTGTGGAAGTTGCCATTGTAGAAAATTTCAAGTTTTTGGTGTTATTTTGATGGATTTTAAAGTTTAGGAACTTCTTCATTAAAATGGTAAATTCTAGGATTATATTGTGAATTGATTGAAAGTATGAATTGTTTTTGGACTTTGAGGAAAAACGGTTAACATGGGATTTGTTAACTAAATAGCATGTTTTGGAATTGAGGATTAAATTGTATTGAAGGTTAATGTCGAGTGCAAATATGTGAAATGTGGTTAAAGGGTTAATGGTTTGAGTAAATGTTTCTTGGTGAGTAAATAAATTAAATTAATTATGTTGTAAATTTTAGATCGAGAAACGAAAGGATCGGCTAGTAATCGTGGAAAGGAGAAGGTTGTCGAGTAATCATCATCGACCTTAATAGCCCTCACAATATGGTAAGTTCGTAGTCCTTGACTCGAACTCTTTATTTAATTTAATTAATTTGGTCATATTTGATATCAAATGATATCCATTAATATAATTGGTTAATTCTTTTGGATGGAATACTATGGAAAAATATTCGAATTTAATGAATTAGATCAATAATATTTTCATTAATATTGTTGTGGTTGATTAAATTATAAAATATGGTTTTGAGGATTTAATTCTTGGTGAGCACAACTATCGTCAGTTATCCGACTAGCGCTGGGCATAATAATTTGTTGACTTGTTCAACTAGTGTCGGGCACAACTATCATAGGTTATTCGACTAGCTCTGGGCTCAATAATTTGTCGACTTGTTCGACTAGTGCTAGGCACAACTATCGTCAGTTATATGACTAGCGCTGGACACAATAATTTGTCGATTTGTTCGACTAGTGCTAGGCACAAAAATGATCTTGTCAAGTTAAACAATAAGTGTTGGGCGCAAAACCTTATGTACGGTCTAACCATTAGGCATTGGATGTCATTTAGTGGATTATACATTTCGGTAAGGTATAATTGTAACACCCCAAACTCAGCCTAGACGTTATGGCCGAATCCGGAGGTGTCACAAAGAATGGGTTTGGAAACGAAGTCAAAACGATAAAACCATTTCAGTTTTTCAATTCTTATGTGCTTGTATCAATGTCAAAACGTTATCTAATTAATTAATATGCCTTTAAACGTGTTTTACAGCGGAAGCTTACGAAAACCGTTGTATTTCAAAAAGGTAGTTCATATTTTTAGAAAAACCTTTATTTGCGTAAAAATCGTTATTTTCATAAAACATTTTGCCAAACCATGCCAATTATAAAGCAAATGAAACCAAAACCAAGATAAAAACCATACAGTCTAGAGAGTCCAAGAAATTACAAACTCTCAATTAAATTAAGAAATGTTAAGTAAAAACCATAAAAATTACTAAGCATTACAATTCTCAGTCGAGTGGTCACCGCTGAGTCTCCGTCACACCAGTCTGCCTAAGTCTATGGATTACCTGAACAGAACAGACAAGCAGATGTGAGTTTTCGTAAACTCAGTGAGTAACCTAACATAATTAAGCATGCAAACATACAGAAATATCATATGCGATCAGATATAGATTCGGGCTCAGACCCATTTCAGATACAGTCAACAGAATCAGATATACAGAACAAAATATACAGAATTCTACCTCCATCCTCTACACACCAACTCTAACTATCCCAACACACCATGTGGGGTTAAAAATACCCACCTATCCCTACACACCTTATTGTGTCATTACGACACAAGTCAGATAATGTGCAGCCAAGCTGCCAGAATATAGGCGAAGGTCGCCTTTTAGAACACTTCCTCCATATATACAATCCTACCCCAAAACAGTTATAGAAATCAGATATAGAATTTACAGATTAAACATACTCAACATGTTTAATACAGAAAATAGAGATTCATGTAGCAGAACAGATGGACATGCATAATAGTGTCCTACTCAGAGTATACTATCAGAAATACCAGGTCACATAACTAGGGTTTGGTTAGACCTTACCGACCCTACGCTAGGCCCATAGTCGATTGGAACGACCCGTGTGCCCCACACGCCCAGATTGGCCTTACCCGTGTGGCCCACATTGCCTGGCCCAAAATCCACATGCCCATGTAGGCCCACACGCCCAACTTGGCCTAGCCCATATAGCCCACACGGTCGCACTCCAACCACCACACGGTCGTGTCTTACACACGACCGCACCTTTGTCAGACACACGGCCGTGTCTCGCACACGGCCAACCACACGGGTGACCACATGCCCATGTGGCGTCGACAGGAGGCAATTTTGGCTTTCGTCGAAACCTTGATTTTCACGATTTGAGAACACATCTGATACGATTTTGATGCTAAAACACTCTCGAGCCACACAGCACCCAAAAATGCTAAACGAATTTGACTACTATTCCACCAGAGGAGAAAAAAAAACTTACCTAAACTTTCTTGTGTGTCAAAACTATCTCCAGGATCAAAGATATTGTAACACCCTGATTTTGGGCCTAGTTAAAACAGTGGTTTCGGGACCAGAAATCCGACGATGAAAATTTTATTTTTTATTATATTTTTATGGTCTACGATTTCACGAAATAATTTCGTGAAAATTTCGTTCGAAAATTTTGACGTTCGGGCACTTAATTTAGTCAAAAGGACTAAATCGTAAAAAGTGAAAAAGTTGAGTTCTACATGCTAGAGGTGTCCAATTGTTATGAAATTTTAAATTGAGGATCCTTAAATGGTAATTAGGACATTGGTTAATTGGTGGACAAAAATAGACATAAAATGGATGTAATAAAATATTTTTAAGTTAGGGGTATTCTGGTAAACTAATAATTAAAAGAATTAAAAAATGGAAATAAGCCAAATTATCTATCATCTTCTTCATTCAACTGTTTCTACCAGAAGCAGCCATGGTTAAGGTTTGTTCAAACTTCCAATCTCGATTGTAAGTGCTCCTTAGCCCCGTTTTTAAAGTTCTTTACATTTTTGAAATCTCAGTAACTTGGTTAAGCTTATTCTAGCAATAATTTAACCTAGGGTTTATATTTGAAAAAATACCCATAGGTGAAATATGTTTATTTTGATGTTTTATGGTAGAATATGAAGCTTGAAATTGTGTTAAACAACTTTTACTAAGCGATTTTACGTGAAAACGAGTAAAACGACATAATCGGTAAAAATACCTAATGTTCATAAGTACATGTTAGAGTGTGAATTTAATGTTGCTATAGAAGGGAAAAATGATCAGCATGTCATAAAACATAATAAAATAGGATGAAGTTTAATTTACAAGTCTAGGGGGCAAAAATATAATTTTGACAAAGTTTAGGGGCAAAATTGTAATTTTTCAAAAATATGATTTTGGGTCAATTTGAATAATGTGAGTCTTAATTAGGCTATATTTGTAATGATAGAGTAAGGAAAATTGAAATTCAGGCTAAAATCGGTAAAATACCATGTTGTGGACAAAATGGTAAAAATGGTCATTTTCGAATACGAGGTAAGTTCATGTGTTAATAATAATGCAATATCATACTTGAATTGTAATTTTCTATTGTTATGGAATAAATTGTCTGATTTAATATGTTTAGGAGAAGTTGATGGATGATGTGTATGATATGGAAAATGTGATGCTTGTTGTGTCATGTGAAATTGAATGGCAAATTATTGTTACATGAATTGAATGTTAAATTACTATTACATGGGTTGTATGAATTGCTAATGATTATTTGTTGTAAATTGCAAATTGAAAAAGGACTATGAATAAATTTGTAACATGTTGGAAAGTGAGGAATTTCCCGGTTGAGCCTTCGGAATAGAAACGATACGAATGATCTATTGTGAGGTCACGTGTGTAGTATTAAGTGCAGGCTACTACGTGTACAGGATAATTGGTCGCATGTGTAGTACTAAGTGCAGCCTATTATGCGTACCCGATAACTTTGATCACGTGTGTAGTACTAAGTGCAAGCTACTACGTGTACCGGATAATTGGTCGCATGTGTAGTACTAAGTGCAGGCTACTATGCGTACCAAATAGCCTTGTCTACAAGTGTGAAAATATGTATAGGCAACTGAGTATCAGTTATTATTCCGAAGAGTTCAATGGGAAAATCGATTAAGTAAAAATACATGTAAACATGATTATATGATGAATAAGTGCAGGTATATGTTTATGAAAATTACGAGCAATGTGCTCGATATTTGAGTGAACTTCAATAAGACAAAATGGATTAAGTGAAATTATGTAAGAGTGAATTTTAGTAGTAAAACAGTGTTGGACAGAAGCAGTTGTGTGACTTTGAAAATTCACCAAAAAATTTTTAAGTTGAATTAAATTTAAAAAAAATTATTTAATTAAATATTAATGAGTCTATTTTCATATAAAAGAAACAAGGGAAGTAAAAGAGTTCTATATTATGTGATATTCTAATTTTTGTGAGACAGTGTTAGAATGAATTCGAGATCCCCTATTCTGACTTGGAAAAATTGTTAAAAATTGTACAAAAATAATTATGAGTTATAATTTATATGAATATAATTATAAATGAGTCTACTTTCAGGAGGAATGGACGGAAACATCATCCAAGTCCCGAAATATGAGATAAATAATTTTTAGTGAAGAGAGGTCAGAACTGTTAGACAGAGAAACGGGGAAAACTTTAATGAATAAATTGTACTAATTGGCTAAACCAAAAATTCTGGAAATTTTATGGGAGAAAGGTATATGAGTCTAGTTTCAAGAAAAAATAATGAATCTAAAGTTGGAGTTTTGTAACTCCAAATATGAATGATTTAGTAACTATAACTTGATAAAACAGCTTAACCTAAACATGTGTAATTGTACAATTATAGTGTTTTATCTTGAAAAGCATGTTAGTAATTGCTTATTAACTTCATATGGACTTACTAATAGTAAAGTTTACCCATCCTCTCCATTTCTTTAGTATTTGTAGGTCGGCTCGGGGTTGGAGATCGTCGGAGGCAAAATCATACTATCAAGCTATCATTTTTGGGAGAATTAATTAAATATTAGAAATATCAAGTGAGTGGCATGTATAGGAAGTTGGTTTGTGATATGTATTATTATTATGACTTTGACCATACGTATCGGTCTGCATTGAGTTATCGTATGTGATCATGAGATGTGGTCATTATCCATTAAGGTTTATAAGTTTAATTAATCATGTCATGTCCTATATTTTGATGTGATGATATAGTTAGCTTTGTTTGTTATGCATGATTGGTAATACATCAGGTAAGTTAAATGCAGGCCAGTGGATCATGAATTAAATGGAAATGAATAATGTTTCCTTGAATATGGATGTTTAATGGACAAATTGGTAACTACATTATGGTGGTATAAAATGAGAATAAGATTTAGCATGTCTAGTTCTAGTTAAGGTAAGACTGTATATTATATACAGGATGGTAAGCAAATAATGACATGTTATTGCATGATTATGGATGTGTAAGTGCTCATTTATGCCACGTTATATGTCTTTAAATATGAGTCTATGCATGTGTTCGAAAAGTTTTAAATTAAATGAAATTTTATGGCCCGATTTTCATCTATGTGTATGGTTAAGTCTGGTAATGCCTCGTACCCTGTTCCAGCCTTGGATACGGGTAAGCGGTGTTACAAAATGATTTTGATCTCCCAAATTAGAGTGGATCAAGTATCTCTCCTTCAAACACAAACCATCAACACTGAATAAAGAAATATTAGGCACATGAGTGTTCAAATAAAAAATAACTTGTAACTTTCTTTGAATATACATGGTCATCCATAAGAATTTCCAACGATGAGTCAAGAATTTCACATAATTATAAAAATCAAGAATGTTAAGATTGTGTAAAAATTCATCGTTAAAGGTCAAGATAGAAAATTTTGTTGCAAGAGAAAATATATAAAATGTTTTAGTAAACCTATCTAGTGCAACATAATTACTATTTCTAACCTTTACAAATCTAGATAAACCCATAAAATTAATTGAACTTTCAGACCAAGGTTTAATGAAATTTGACCAACAAGAAAGCATGTTATAAGCAAAAACAAAATCAATAGCACACTTATCAAAAACATTTATTGTATGTCTTCTTGAATCAATTTCTAACGTTTCCTTACCTTTCTTACCTTGTAGCACTTGTGGAGAATTATTAATATTCAACTTACCTCTCTCCGACAAGTAAAAGTGTCAATCGATGTTAGAGTAATGTAATTGGAAGTCCGCCAATGGATCCTTAAAATCATGTAACAAGGAAAAACCACTAGATAAATTTGAGTTATGGTTAGTTAAAACATAACCATTCCTCACTTTTGCATGAATATTTTGTTGTTTTTCATTTTCTTTTCCCACTTGAGAACTCTCCAATTTTACCTCATATGTATTGTTACTCACCAAAAGTGGACCATCAAGTAGACTTTTATCACTTAAGATCTTTTTTCTCTCTATCTTTTCAATTTTTTCTTCCTTACTTCCTATATCCCCCTTACAAGAATTATGGATATTCAATTCAATACAATACTCTTAGTAAGAGAACATGATGTTTCTATCTCATCTAACTTAATAGATTCAAATTAAAAAATCATCACCATTATCTTTTTCCAGTTCACAAAGTTTGCCATCACAAATCTATTTTCCACTAGAGTATGAGTCAACAAAAGGTACAAAGTCATATTTACTTTCTTCTCTAGTTGGATATTTAATTGGACATTGGAAACCCTTATGATCTTTTGAACTACACCAATAACTTTGCACAAAAGGTTATATCTCAATCGTATTCCCTCTATTTGAATATTTAATTGGACATTGGAAAGCCTCGTGATATTTTCAACTACACCAATAACAGTGCACAAAAGGTGATAGCTCAATCGTATTCCTCTTTTTGTTTGGCCCTCTCCCCTTGAATTGACAAACTAATTTATGATCACCTTATGATCCCCTTGAGACTCACGTCACATATTATCTATTAATAGACACTCTCCCCAAGAGAGAGTGTGATGAATATTTTATTATTATAAAGTGGATGTCCATTAGAATAAAAAGTTTGATGCACTTTAAGACACTAATATCCTTTAAGAATAAATTTTATATTATTTATATTTCTTATATACATAAATATTAACTTTAAAGAAGTATTATAAATATTTCTATTGATGAATACATACTTTTCTTTTGTTATCCTATTTTTTAATTATGTTACTTACTATTTTTTATATTTTATAGCAAGTTTGAGTTTTTACCTCAAAACAATAAATATAGCCCACCCAAAATTTAGGACAACTGTAGCATTTAGTTGGCTTCCTTATTTTGTAGCTTATGCAAACAAAGGAGTAGACTCAGTAGGAATAACAATTCACGTGTAAAAGAAATAATTAAAAAACATTTTATGGGAAAATAATACAACTGTTAGCATAAGGATCCATATATAGAGAGATTAACAGAAGTTTGTTTTTGGTAGAATAGTTTGCAAAGTAACTTATTATTGCCATAAATTTAATATAAGTTGATACATGAACTGAATAGGCGTTAAGCTTCCCGCCCACACCATCAAAGGCTTCTAGTCTTTAACAATAAACACACAAATTCATAGGATTCTAAAAAAGGAAAAAAGAAGAAGATAAAACTGCAAGCCAAGTGGAGCACGACCAATTACTTAAAAGGCATGTTTGTTTAACTTTAAGCAGCAACACTATGGAGCACAACAGTCTCAACAGTGAGGCCAGGTCCAAACCCAAAGAGCACTCCCCACTCCAATCCTTCTCCTGTGGTCTGAAGCCCATCTTCCCTTGATTTCTTCCTCATCTCATCCAAAATAAATAGAACACAAGCACTTGACATGTTACCATACTCTGAAAGAACGTGCCTTGTGGCTCGTAGCTTCTCTGGCTTCAGTGCTAATTTGGCTTCTACTTGATCTAATATTGCTGGACCACCAGGATGAGCAATCCAAAAAAGGGAGTTCCAATCGGATATGCCCAATGGTTGAAATGCTTCTACCAGGCTCTTTTCTATATTCTTCGAAATAAGCCCCGGAACATCCTTAAGAAGGTGAAATGTAAGACCAACTTCACGAAGGTGACCATCAATCGCACCATCACTATCTGGCAAGATCGTTTGGGCTGCTGAGACTAGTTCAAACATGGGCTTCTCGATTTCGGGCACGGGGTCTGCCCCGATTATAACAGCTGCGGCACCATCACCAAACAATGCTTGGCCCACAAGACTGTCTAGGTGAGTGTCACTAGGTCCACGAAAGGTAACAGCAGTAATCTCCGAGCACACAACAAGTACACGAGCACCTTTGTTGTTCTCAGCTAAGTCCTTAGCCACTCGGAGCACCGTCCCCCCTGCGAAGCAACCTTGTTGGTACATCATGAGGCGCTTAACGGAGGGGCGGAGGCCTAAAAGCTTGGTGAGCTGGTAGTCAGCCCCAGGCATGTCCACACCGCTAGTGGTGCAAAAGACAAGGTGGGTGATCTTGGACTTGGGCTGGCCCCACTCCTTAATGGCCTTGGTGGCTGCTTCTTTGCCTAGCTTTGGCACCTCAACTACCACCATATCTTGCCTAGCGTCCAGTGAAGGAGCCATGTATTCACATACATTGGGATTCTCTTTCAAAATCTCTTCTGTAAGGTACATGTATCGCTTCTTGATCATCGATTTTTCACCTAAATAATCAAACACAATAAACTTACTTTTAATTCTCCCAACTTAGCATATAAGAGTGTTTTAACTGATTTTTTTATCCAACTTCACTAGATAGGGAAAACATCAGTCTAGGTCTCCCCCTTCAAAATCCATTGCTAATTCAGTTTATAATATTATATAATACATATTGTCATTCTCTGTCTCATAAAAGCTTCAATCGTAAGAAACTTTTAGGTGGGTCATGGGCAGAAAGAATGCAATGCAGATTTATAATTTGAAAAAAAAATTTATTTAAAAGTACATTTATGAAAAAAACATTTAAAAATTTATAATTGAAATGATAAAATTATTTTTAAAAATTATAGAAATTTCATAAAAATACTATAATATAAAATATAAAAGAAAAATAATTTCAAATTAACATTTATTATTCGTCCAAAAAATTAATATTTATATAATACTTGAAACTATCCATAATCCTTTCCAATATTTAAATATGAGGATAAACGTATTTTAATGCGCTCGAATCTACGTTTTTTGTATTGGTAACAATGTCAATGCCAATCAAACTAAGACTCAATCAACTATATAATATTTGAAATCATAAAAATAATAAATATATAGTATTGTAAAAAAATAAAAAAAAATTATAAGCTAGAACATCTAACAACTTACTAATATTTGGTAAAAAAAAAAAGAAAAACTTATTAATTCACTTGTATAAATTTCAAACTTGTAATCAAATCCTTAATCTATTGATAGAAAACGTGAGACAAATTAAGTCTGTGGAGTTATATGATTTGAATAAATGTGCTTTACAAGAAATGAACCTAACAAACTTCAATCTAGTATTTTTGGAACCAGAAAAGAACTTTAATCTATTTTCAAGTCATACTGTATACGTAGCTAACTTTTTTTCCGTTAAAGCATTTGCATGAAAATGATATGAACCATGCACATCTATCTTTCTCCTCTTTTATTTTCATAGCCGAATCATGTATGAAACACAAAATCACATTAAGTTTGTATATAAGGTAATTTAGCTTTTAGATCAAAGTAAAAAACTTACACATGCGCTTGAACTTCTCTTTCAACTCGGTTTTGTGCTCACTATTTGTGATACGGAAATAGTAGTCAGGGTATGTGCTCTGATCAACACAATTAGGCGGGGTTGATGTGCCGATGGCCAACACGGTGGCAGGGCCTTGGGCACGTTGAGCCTTACGAACTTCTTCCACGGTCACCATTCTTTTTCGGATGATTACAAACAGCCAATGGTGGTGGGTGTGGAGTTGGACTAAGCTGCTATGCTATGAATGGTAAAAAAGAACAGAAGGTGTTGTTGACAGGCCAGAGTTTGGTCCTATAAATAAGATATAGGAGCTTGGGAGAGGGTAGTTGAGAGTCACGTGGTTGAGCAGAGCCAAGTCTACCTGGCTAGTTGTTAAGACTGGGTGGCACGTGACTTTGGTACATCCATCTAATTCTAGCCTCCACTCTTCTACCTCTCCATCCTATCCTCCACATTTCTGTTGGTTCTCACTTACCGCTTCATCAAACTTTTATCAATATACAATAAGGATTGTACCACGTTCCTTCGCATCTGTCCATATATTTCAACTAATTCTTTTAACTAATAAATATATTTTAGATGGTGAAACAAACTTAAAAAGTCAAGTAAAGATTAGAAAAAGTTTTTTTTAACTTCTAAACATATTTTAACTATGCTAATGACGTTCAAAGAGTGTGAGCATAATTTATGACAAAAATGTTGGAAGATATTAGCGTCACGTTGCTCACGAAAGTGGGTCGAGTTTAGCTTAAATATTAAAAAAAATACAAGTACAGCCGGGTTGATAAATACTCATATAGTAAAATATTTAAAAAATAAATATTTGTAGAAAGAGGCACATGTTAAATTTTTAAAGATTGTTTATGAAATAAAAAAGATACATTATCAATGTATTAAATATTAAGTCTTATATGATATAATATTATAGCATAATATATTTTATTATATAATATGAAAATTTTAATAACATTTTATGTATTACTAGTTATATACATATCTAGTAATATATTAGTATAATAAATAATACATTGATATTATAATTTATATTATTATATTATTTAATACTATATTGAGTATATTATAATATACCATATATTGTAATTATGTTATATTATATCATGAATTTATAATATATAATTATAGAAAAAATCATTATTAGTATTATTTATGTTTAATTAAATGTATATAAATTTTATAAAAACTATGTGTATATAAATATTGTGATGATTAATATAATTAATAATTCAACACCATATCAATTTAACTAAATTTAGCTGAAACGTTTAATATATAAAATACAGATTAATATAGTATAACATAATCTATTATTTATTAATGTTTTTATATATGAATTGTGTATTATCATAGACTACAATATTTTTTTGTTGTAATTAAGATATTCATCATTAATAGCAGTGATTAATCTTCTCGTTGCATGTGCTCTCCAAAGAACTAAACAATTGGTCATAAAATATGCTCTATTTCCATCAACAAAGATCGAAACCCCTACCACATAATTGAGGGATGAGATGAGCAATCATTAAACCACACCTCATGTTTATCATAGATTATAATTTAATGTACAAGTAGCTATTCTTAGTGGCGAGCTAACATACAAGATTGTAGGTCAATTGACTACACAAAAGTTTGAAAAATGATTCTACCAAATTTTTTGAAATATAAAATATTTTCTAAAATAAATTATTTCATAAAAAATGAATTAATCTTTCCACTCAGTAAAATCCAAAGAGTCGCTAATGCTTTTATTTTCTATAACACCCCAAAATTTTAGTTTTTGAATTGTTAAAATTTATCGAGTGAGTTAATCTGGTTATGTGGTTAAGTGTTGTGTTTATGCGTGAGGGGTTCTGGGTTTGAATTTCTTTTCTTTATTTTTGTTATTTTTGTTTCAACCCCTATCTTTGAACATCTAGCTTATAGATTATTTTCGCTCAATTATTGATAAGAATGACCTTATTAGTTTAGTGGTAAAGCTTTATCCTATCATGATAGAGGTCTTGTGTTTGAATATTATGTGTGCAAAGTAGGATATAGTTTTTGTTTCCATTACACTGTGCCGCCCATGTGGTAGAAATTGGGTTGAATTAGAATTCTAGAAAATCTGATAGGTGGTTAGTTAATAGGATTTAGTCAAATTTTATTATTTTTAAAATTTTGAAAATATCCCAAAGGAAAAAACTTTCTCTTACGTTCCTCTCCCGCTTTCTCTCTTCTCGTTCCCTTCTTTTCAGTTTTCTCTCTATCTCTTGGTTGTTTCTATTTCTTTTCCTTTTCCCTTTTTTCCCTCTATTTTTGCTCCTGTAAGCTTATGCTATTATCTTTTCATAACAACCATTATTCTATCACTTTGCTGCCCTTTTGTTTTCAATCTGACTTGGCGAGGATCGGTGCCTGCATTTGTTTTTGAACAACTTTTTTGGTGGGTGGTAAGGATTCTTTTTTAAGATTCGTATTTTGTTGAAAGAGTAATTTTCACATTTATGGGAGATGGTTTTCAATTTTATGTGACACAACTTTGATTATTTAAAATCCTTGGTTTAGGTGAAGTTTCGATAACAAGTAGTCTTCCTGTGATTCGAAAGCTCTTGAAACTGTTTGTTTATTTGGGGTAAAAGATCGAATATTTTAAGTGTTGTGGTCAAATTAGTGTTTGGAATTAGCATATCATGATTAATTATTTTGCTTTGAATATTGTTTTAGGGTTTGGAATTGTGTTGTTATGTTGCTATTCACAAATGTTCAGGTGTGTAACATTAATCTCGAAAAACAACGAACGACGTGAAGCTAAAAAATTCATTATTAACATCACATAGCTGTATGCTAGGCTATGTGAGCCATACGAGCTGGTTTAAACTGGCCATGTGGGCCACACGAGCATGTTTTAGGCCGTGTGGGTTCGTTTTCTATAATATTTAGATAGGTTCATACTAGAAGTACGATTTGAGGTTGACCACTTCGTAGGTTCCGTAATGTGTGTTGTATGTCATTAAAATATAAAATATAATATTCTGCTTCTGTTAGTACAAATTCTGAAAACATGATAGTATGTTCTAATATGTATAGCATGTATGATATATATATACATATGTCATCTGATTAGTGATTGCATGTGCATTGGGGTGGGATAATGATGTGACAGAGGAAGTGTGGCAGTTTAATGGTCTGTCATATCTGGTGGTTTTAACCATATATTCGTTCTAGTGGCTTGACCACATGTAAGTGATTTTGGCGGTTTATCGCATTATTTCTGGCAGCTTGACTGCACTATTTTGAAAAGTGACATATGCTCACTTATTGGTGTGTGTGATGGGTATTTAATCACCCTAATTGGTGTATAGGGTTAGATGAAGATAGTGTATAGTGAATGAGGGGTAGGATCTATATTTGTATTCGTGTTTGTATTAGTATTTGTATTTGCATAAATATTTGTATCTATATTTGTATTTGCTACTAAGACTGTATCTATTATGTTCTATTTTGTTTGATTGGGCTAAGTTACACACTGAGGTTGTTAGCTCACTTTTTTCTTTTATCCCTCCGGGTGATCAGCAAACCTAGGACTGGACGATGTATGGAAGCTTTGGATTCTCTGAAATAAAATGGTTTTAAAAGTCTTTGTATGGAATTTTTTTACTATAACTTATTTTGGGACTTTATTCTCCGTTTTTGAGTTACTTTAATGGATTTTACCACTGCTATATTTCTAAATTGCAAAATCATTTGTTTTATAAATCAAACCAAGATTTTGAAAACTCTATAACTTAGAAAATTTCTGCTACAAAATAAAGTGGTCACTCAAGTATTTTTCTGTAATAAAATAGATAGTTTTATTTGGTATTTTCCTTAAAAATTGAAAAACGATCTATCAAAGTTAACATTGTTATATTACACAGTTTCTCTTTCAAAATCTGGTTTTAAAATGAACTTATGTAATTCCTCAAAATCAGGTTTGGATGTTACATTTGGTGGTATTAGAGCCAAGTTTAAAACTCGAGTTGTGATTTTTGGGTTCAAAATTTTCTTTTTGAAAATCATTTTAATTTGAACTTTAGAATTTTGATTAATTATTAATATCTGAATTTATAAAAAGTGAATCCGAGCATCGGACGTCAATCTAAGTAAGTACTTTAGGTACTTTAAGTAAAGACTGTAGAGTAGATCTCTTCTACTTTAGAAAAGTGACTGACATAACTCTGATAAAAATTTAGACAAGATTTTTAATAAACCTAAGCTAATACCTAAAATTTTGAATTGTATATAATTATTCATAATGAGTATTCGAGGAACTCGTGGACGTGGTACTCGAGGGCGTGGTAGACTCCGTAGACGGGCACGAGCTGAGTCATTTTCTTTGGGCGGCATACCCAATTTAGAGACGAGTGAGACGGTAGAAACACCTACAATAGAGACTGAACCTCAGACTCAAAGTGTAGGTGATGACGTACTATCCCAAGTATTGTTAAGGGTATTGTAGAGGGTTGCTAGGATCCAAACTGGATCTGGAGGCCGAGCGTCAATAACTGACCGACTCTGGTCTAATGGGGTTGAGTTGTTTAGAGGTGTCGTTGGGATTACCCTTATTATGGTCGAGTATTGATTAGAGGCCACCAGAGTAAAAAGTAAAGGGTGCGGTATCTTTGTTTCGCGACAAAGTATATTATTGGTGGCAGTCAGTAGACCGAGGCACCCAAGCTAAGTGTGTGACCTGGGCTTTCTTCCAAAGTGCCTTCCAGAAAAAGTATGTGGGGGCGAGGTACATTGAGGCTCGTAGGTTAGAGTTTATCGGGCTGAAATAGAGTGATAGATCTGTGGCCAAATACAAGGTCGATTTTTTTAGGCTGAGTAGGTACGCTCAAAGTTTAGTGGCTATCAACTACGATAAAAGTGTCTATTTTGAGGACAGATTATGTTATGATCTGAAAGTGTTAGTAGCTCCGCAGCAGGAGTGAGTCTTCAAAACATTAGTAGAGAAGAATAAGATTACCGAGGAACTCAAGCGCGTGGAGCACGATGAGGGAGTAGGAAAGAGGCCAGAATAAAAATAAGAAGGATTTGGGTCATTTTAGTTCAGCTTTGCAGCCTAAGAAATAGGTTAGGTTTGATAAGCCTCAACAGGTTGAGGTGAAAATTGGTACTATTTGGATTTATATTTGTGGTGACTATGGTAGACGCCATCCAAGCGAGTGTTAGAGGAGGTTGGGAGCTAGTCTTCGATGCGGGTCTATGAAACACTGCATTAAGGACTATTTGTACCGGTTTAATCAAGTACAAGCTCTGGTTTAGGGGTCTAGCTCAGCCGCAGAGGGTAGTACAGTAGCCACTTAGGGACCGTGGTCAACCTAGGGGTGCTAATGATTTGGGTTGAGGATAGAGGGAATCGAAAAAAGGTGCTGATAAGAAAGAGGTAAGACAGTCGACTTTAGTGTACGCGGCGAGGCACCACAAGGATAAGGATGTGGCCAAGTGATAATCGGTACATTTACTATTCATTTTTACATATATTTTGCATTGATTAACATTGGTTCCATGCACTCATATGTAGCTAGTACTGTTTCTGGTAACTTGGGGATTCCTGCTGAGAATATTTCTAGTGGGATTTCTGTAATTAGTCTATTGGGTCAGTTAGTGCAAGTCAGTAAGGCGTATAGAAGATGTCCGTTAGAGATTCAAGGGGTTTTGTTTTCGGGTGATCTGATAGAGTTATCGTTTGGGAAATTTGATTTGATTTTGGGCATAGACTGGCTTGTAGAGCATCGAGTCAGTTTGGGTTGTGCGAGGAAGAGGTTAACTCTAAAAACCAATGATAGTGTGAAAATTATGATGGTTGGTGAGCATTGAGATTACTTATCTAGTGTAATCTCCGCTATTGTAGACGAAAAATTGGTCCGAAAGGTGTTTGAGGCGTATTTGGCCTATATGCATGACATGAGTGTTGTGGGTTCTACAGTTGTGGACATTCAAATAGTTAAAAAGAGTCTAGACATCTTTTATGAGGAATTGTCGAGGTTACCATCAGATAGGAAAGTCGAGTTTAGAATAGAGGTATTGCAAAAAACAACTCTAGTGTCCATCGCTCATTACCATATGACAACGAAAGAGCTGAAAGAACTAAAGGTATAACTTTATTAACTTCTCGATAGAGGGTTCAATAGACTTAATGTGTCTCCGTAAGAAGCACTAGTACTCTTCTTCAAGAAAAAGGATAGTACTATAAGGATGTGTATGGATTACTGACAACTGAACAAGTTAATAGTAAAGAATAAGTATCCACTACCAAGGATTGATGATTTGTTCGATCAATTTCAAGGAGCGACTGTATTCTCTAAGATTGATCTTCGTTCTGGGTACCATTAGTTGAAGGTCAAAGAATCTAGTGTGCAAAAGGCTGCCTTTAGGACTCATTATCTTCATTACGAGTTCCTTGCTATGCCATTTTATTTTACAAATGCTCTGGCTTCGTTTATGGATTTCATGAATCGAGTATTTCAATTGTATCTAGATCAGTTTGTCATGGTCTTCATCGATGATATTCTGGTATACTTTAATACTGAGGTTGAACATGATGACTCATATTAGAATAGTTCTACAGATTCTTCGAGAGAAGAAGCTCTATGTTAATTTGAGCAAATATGAATTCTGGTTGAGGGAAGTTACATTTCTAGGGCACGTAGTTTCTGCCGAGGTATCTGTGTGGACCCAAAAAAGATTGAGGCTGTTCTTAAGTGGAAACAACTTAAGAATGCCTTTGAGGTTTGAAGATTTCTCAGTTTCGTGAGGTATTATTAGAGATTTGTGTAGGGGTTCAAGCTTATCGCAGCTCCCTTGACTAAATTACTGCATAAGAATGCGTCATTTATGTAGACCGATGAGCAGCAATCAAGCACCCATTCTGATACAGCCTAAATCTAAGAAAGAGTCTGATGTGCATTTTTCTTGAAATTTTTGCTTCTTGGAAACGCCACTTTTTGGTCCCAATTTAGACTCATTCTGAGGTTATTTTCCCTTCTTGAAGTCTTTCTTGACTTCTACGATGTTTGCCCTAACATCATTGTTATTTGCTGCTTTGTTGAGCCTTTTTTTCGTATCTCTATTGTCTTCTTCAATCTGAAGTCTAACAATTAAATCTTCCACTAACATTTCCTTTCTTTTGTGCTTTAAGTAATTCTTGAAGTCATTCCAAGCAGGAGGTAGCTTCTCAATAATGGTTGCCACTTGGAAGGATTCACTTATAATCATCCCTTCACAAAGAATTTCATGAATGATCAGTTGAAGTTCCTACACTTGATTCACACTAATTTAGAATCAATCTTTACAAAATTCAAGAATTTAGCAACTAAAAACTTTTTAGTTCCAACATCTTCAGCTTTATATTTTATGGTCCAATGATGTCCATAATTCCTTAGTTATTTTCTTAACACTATACACTTTGTACAGTGCATCCGACAATCCATTCATGATGTAGTTTTGGCACAAGAAATCAGAATGTTTCTAATCTTCAACAGCAGTGAAATCGGTAACTCCATCTACCTCGCCCTCTTTAACAGTAGGAGGGTCATCTTTCAAAAATTTGGCCAAGCTCAACATGGTTAAATAAAAAAGTCTTTTCTGTTGTCTTGAAATTTTGTCTTGAGAGTTTTGCAGATTTCTCATTATGGCTTGTAACAGCCACCGCCAACAATATTGAATTTTGGATCGAAGATTGCGTTTGAACCAAAGCTTCAAATTGTGAATTGATTGAATTGGTAGGAGTTTCATTTTCTGTTAAAAAACAAAAAAAAAATTAGAAAAAATTATCAACTTTTTTAAACAGTAAGAATCTAATAAAACCCGAAACAAAAGTTATACAGTCTAATAAAAAATACAATAAAATAATGCACCAGGTAGTTAACCCTAAAAGAGAGGTGGTGCACTCGGCACGCTTAAATACCAAGTCTTTCAAAGAACCAATCCTAGACATGCATTCTCATATTGTCTTTTTAATTCATCGTTGATAAATTTCTTCTTAATTCACAATTTAAAGCTACAATTAAGGCCATCATAAACAAAAAAAAATCCCTTTGATTTGTTAAATGACAGAATTAAAATTCTGAAACAAAATCAAAATCAATTTTGTTAAACGGTAAGATTAAATCCCGAAACAAAATTATGTATTAAATCAAAATAGAATCTGTTAAACGGTGGGAATAAATCCCGAAACAGATTTTATTTAATTTTAATTCTAATTTGAAAACAAAATAAAATTAAATAAAATCTTATTAAATGACGGGAATAAATCCTGAAATAGATTTTATTTAATTTTAATTTCTCGTTTTGGCAACAAACTAAAAAATAGAATAAAATATGTTGAACGATAAGAATAAATCCCGAAACAGATTTTATTTAGTTCTCATTTGGAAATCAAATAAAAATGGAATAAAGTTTGTTGAATGGTGGGAATAAATCCCGAAACAGATTTTATTTAACTTTAATTCTCGTTTGGAAATAAAATAAAAATGGAATAAAATCCGTTGAACGGTGGGAATAAATCCCGAAATAGATTTTATTCACTTTTAATTTGGAAACAAAATCGAATAAATATGTTAAACGATAGGAATAAATCCTGAAACAAATTTTATTTAATTTTAATATTCGTTTGGAAATAAAAATAAAATAAAGAATAAAATCTGTTGAACGACAGGAATAAATCCCGAAACAGATTTTATTTAATTTAAAATTTTATTTTAATTTTTTCTCCTTGGTGTCTCATTCGTCTCAGATTAAATAATTGCAAAATACTAAATTATGTCTTAAGGTTGTTGGACAAAACACATTAGCGAACAAAATGTTTAAATATAAATAACAAAGATTTATATATAAAATAAAATATAAATAAAATAATTAAAATTTAAATTGTCAAATATGTAAACCAATAAATACCGTAACAAAAAGTTGAAATCGAAAAGAAGAGTAGAGATTTACTATACTTTGATGCCTGTTTAACACAGTTTCCTTAAGACAAATTTTGGCCGCTTCTATGGTACTTGGAGAAATGTTAGTTGACTGTCTCCTAGGATACAATAATACAATGATCAAAGCAGTAACATCTCTACAGTGATCAACGAACAAACGTTGTATTTTTCTATCAGCAAAACATTGGAAAACATAGAGAGGAAAAGAAGAATTTTGAGAGCAAAATAAATTCAGTGTGAGAGACTATGAGTCTATAAAAATTCTTCAGAATTCGTAGCCTTTTATAGGCATTCAGTATGGTGGAATTTTAAAAATTTCCACAAACTCTTCCATTAAAGGAGCCAATAAATCAATTTGATTAAAATTAAGTCAAATTTATTGAAATAAAATAAAATAAGATAAATGTCCTTTTAAAACAGATTTTTTATGTCTGTTAAAATATCCATAAGCTAATTTTGAGCCCAACCGGTCCAGACGTTTCACGTCGCCACATCATACAAGTGCGCCCCAACCCTTACAGGTTTAGAGCTGCACCCCCTATTGTAACAGCACGGTTTAGACCCTAGTCAAAATATTAGTTTTGGGACAACAAATCCGAGTCAAAAAATATTGTAATATTATTTTTGGTGTTTACAGTATGCGAATTAATGTGTGAAAGTTTCGTGTGAAAATTTTATCATTTGTGTGCTCGATTTTATAAAAGGACTTAATCGCGTAAAATACAAAAGTAGCATGCTATATGTTAAAAGTGCCTAATTGTCATGGCTTATTAAATGAGAAGTCCTTATGTTATGAATGGACCATGGATAATGGATATTGACATGAATAGCCATCCATTATGAGATTTTTAAATGTTATTAATAAGGACATTTTGGTAATTAGTTAAATAAAACATAATTTAATAAAACCAAAGTTAAAAGTATGTTCATCTTTTTCATTCCATAACCAAATAGGCAAAGAAAATAAAGTTTTGGAGAGCACTTAGGGTTCAGTATTTACAAGGCTCAATTGGTAAGTGTTTTGAGCTCGATTTTTAATGATTCTACGTTTTTGTGATTGTTGTTTTGTGTTCTATCAAGCCCATGCCCTAATTCATGAAATTGATTATGATTTTGAAAGATGTTATAGTTGAATTTATGAGCTTTGTGATGTTAATTGATGAAATATGAAAGTTTGGTGTTGGGTTAATATGTTTTGTATTGGGATTTTTGATGAATTTGATTATTATGGGCTAATTTGTGAAAATGAGAAATTGAAGGGTTAAAATGTGAATTAAGTGAAAGTTATGGGTTGCTAGAGACTATATGAAAATTCGGCTAAGCATGAGAAATGTGAAATTATGTGTATTTTGTGATTTTATGAAATAGAGACTAAAATGTCAAAATGTGAAATTTTAGGGGCTAAATTGTAAAATGCCTTAATTATGTGTTTGTGGATTGAAATGAATAAATGTGTGATTAAATTAGTGAAATCTGAATTTATATAGATCAAGAACGAAAGAAATCAGAATTAGATCGGGCAAAGTCGAAGGTTGTAGAATAATCGACTCGTTTAGCCATTCTCATTTTCGAGGTAAGTTTATATGCAAATAAACGTATTTCAATTGAATAATATATGTTTGATTGTTGTGAAAATGTATTGAAATGCTATGAGAGTTGAATAATTGAATCCGAAAAAGTATCGACAAAGTTATGACATCCGAAAGCCCCGTACGAAACATAGGAATAGTATAGGATACATATGTCATGACATAGGATTTCGAGGTGTGATATTGTGTAAGACCACGTCTAGGACATTGGCATCGACTTGTGATTTGCGTGTAAGACCATGTCTGGGACATTGGCATCGTATATGATTTCGTGTAAAACCTTGTCTGGGACAATGGCATCGATATTTGATTACATGTAAGACCATGTCTAGGACGTTGGCATTGTACGAGCTTTCTGAGCTATCCGAGTATCCTTATTGTTTTCGAACGGTTCAACGAGCATTATTGATAAATAAGTGATCAAGTGAATGTATATCCGATTCAGGTACGTACGCAAGGGAAATGAAATTTGGCAATGAGAGGTAAAAATGAATCATTTGAGATGTGAACTATATGAAAATGTGATGTGTTTATAAGTAAGTGATTATGAAACAAATGAACTATATGAGAAATGTGATCTTGTAATTGTGTTTTACCATGATTCATATAAATAAATTGGTCTATAATTGTTATGTGATAAGTTTATTTATATATGGCTTACTAAGCTTTGAAAAGCTTACTTTGTGTGTTTTTCAATTGTTTTATAGATTATCGAAGCTACCGTGAGCTCGGGGATCGTTAAGGATCATCGTCACACTATCGAACGATATTTTGGTACTTTTGAAGTTGTAAATATTAATGTATGGCATGTATAGGCTAGTGAGTAAATGATATGTTTTGTGTTAAGATTATAGCCATGAGATTTGGCTTATTTTTGGTTGGAAATGTTGTTATGTTTTTAGCTATATAAGTTGGCTTATGTAATGTGCTTGATAAGTGATATAATGTGATGTATATGATGCCTTATGTGTGACTTGTTTATGTGATGTTGAAATGGTAAGTTATGTGGCATGAAATAGGTAAAAATGTGATGATAGAATGCATATAGATGTTATGCAAGTTTATTGATTTTGGCATAATGATTTAGTAGGTTTTGGTTATAGAATTGGGTAATTGAAATGGTTGTGTATAGATGGCATATTATGTATATGATTTGGTATGTTTGGCTGCTTATTTATGGGATGTAATGGTTTCAAATTGGTTGCTATATGTGCATGAATTTAGGGTGGCAAATTGGCCTTGCAAATGCCCTATTTTTGTCCACATGGGCAGAGACACGGGCGTGTGTCTCAGCCGTGTGAGACACACGGTTATGTTACATGGCTGTGTGTCCCCTAGGGTAGTCCTACAATTTAAAGTTAGTCTCGAGCACGGCCTAGACACACGGGCGTGTCTGGTGGCCGTGTGAGGCACACAGCCTTGGCACATGGCATGTGACCAGCCGCGTGACCCAAGTCAGTTTCAACCACTGCCAAGGCACACGGGCATGTCTTTGGCCGTGTGGTACAAGTCAGTACGTATGCCCTATTTAGCGACGGCTTAGACATACGGGCGTGTCTAATGCCGAAGGTCTTGATGACCTAAGAAAAGGGCTTTGAAATGATGTTTGACTATGATACTATGATGTATGAATTGATTATTAAATGTTCCGATATGTCCAGTAATGTCTCATAACCTTAGTCCGACAACGAATACGAGTTAGGGGTGTTACACCTATGCACAAGGCAAAGTTCCAAAGTTAGTCATTCAATCACTTTTCAAGTGGGTTCTCATATATATACGCATCCCACACTTGGTATTGAACCAATGTGGGATCTAAGATTTTCTTTTCCTCAACAAATATTTCCAAGTAGCTTACTTTGAGCATCAATTTTTCATTCATCACTCAATCATTTTGAGCATATGATATACCGTTATAAAGGTCTCATAGAGTAGAATATGAAACCGTAATTTTATTATTCAACTCTCCACTATTACTTTTTGAGAATAAGCCTCAAACTTCCCATAAATTATAATTTTTTCCAACAAAACATTGATTAAGTCATATTTATCACACAATGAATTATTGTCATTGTTGGCACTTGCACCATTTTTTTTCGATTGTTTAGTGTTCGGTTGGACACCTGTGTGTCTAGATGTTTTTCAATCTTGTGTTACTTGAGCTAATTGTAAAGTGTGAAATTTCATTTATATACGAGACATGAAAATTGACAAATTGATATTTGCGGTGAACCTTATATTGGCGTATTGTGAAAGATTGCTCAATCATTTTCTTTTATATTGTTAATGAAATATTTTAAGGGTTATTCTTACTCGATCCATTTTTCATTGTTGTTGTTGGCTGTGGATTAACCTTTGTTAATTTTAATTTTTTTATTAACAAGTTAGAAATTGTGAAATGATATTTATGCTAAATATGATCATATAAAAGCAATAAAATAGCATGAACGTAAAGATTTTTTTTTTGAAATTATTTTATTTTTGGTAAACTACTTGTTAATTATTTTAAAATTTGGTTGTTTTTATTTTTATTTTTGATCGCTCCCATTAATAAGGTTGAGTAAAATGGTCACAATAAAACAAATAAAAGCCAAATGTTTCAAAACCCCAAAAAATAAAAATGACGCTAAAGAAAAAAAAAAAGGTTTGAAAGAAGATAAACACCTAAATCATTCAATTTAGGAGAAGAGAGTGAAAAAGTGCTTAGAGATTAGTAGTTTAGCGAGTGGAAGAAAACTTCGTTCCAGGGGAGGCATCAATGACATACAACAAGTGTCTGTCTCTGTCTAGTTTTTTTTTTTTTTTTTTTGTGTGTGGTAGGTAGATATCACGTTTACATTATTATTTGTATAATGAAATCAGCAAAATTAATTCGAATCATAAACCCAACAACTTAATATAATTTTAATTTAAAATGATTTCCAACTACAGCTTTTTAACTTAACCTTAGAATTACAATTAATTAAGAATCGGGTTACCCATATTTCTCTTTTTTTAAACTGTTACAAACAATTTCAACTTCAATTCCTTATTCCATTTTAATTTAATTCTATTTCGACTTCCCTCTCTTTAATTTTTATTTAAATTTTTTTTTAAAAAAAATACATTCGATATAACTAGAATTTTTTAACATATTGTATGTTCGTTTTATGATTCATGTTTAAAGTTTATAATTACTTTTCTGATAATATTATTTTTAAAATTCAAACATGTAATTGCATCTAACAATATTAAAGTGATCAGAATAACAAACAGCATATATTGCAAAAATGTTTGATGATAAATCCCATTAAATTATCTTGATTTGATGAATTTAAATTATTTTACTTTTTTACTCATAATATTATATAAAAAGATCCGGTTAAGCTGTAACTCTAATTATACTAACAAAACATTATGCCACTTGTAACTTATAAAAATTTGTGACAGTGCTAATTAAATTAATCCAAATCTTCTTTCCAAAGTTTCTTCATGTATAATATTTAATATTGTAGCAATAAATGATATAAATAGATAAGGATAGATTGACTCACAACCAGCTTTCAACCTAAATTTTAAGCTCCAAATTCGCAGTATAAGTTGGCCTTTCATAAGCAATGTTGATAATCTGAGATGATGTGACAACCATCAGGCTTAAAGCAATGGCTGAGCGAGGAGGCTTGCAGGGTTCTTATTCTCCTAAAATAAAAAAATATATATTTAATTCTTTTATAGTTAATAAAAATTTAAATTGACAATGATAAATTTATACTTTAATTTTCTTAAAACAATAAAATTGTATTTTTATTATTATAAAAATATATAATTTAATGTTGATTCCTTCAAAAAAAAATTTCTATTCCGGTACTAACTTAAAGGTATTTGTAGGAACATATTTGAATAACAAGAAGTAATTGTTTTTGTTTGCCTAAGTTATTTGAATAAAATATATTTGAATTTAAAAGTGATCAAAATTTTTTAATGATTTTTATCTAAGTTTAGTTTGATTTAAGGAATGGTTGGTTAAGTTAGAGGCTAGGTATTTGAGCATTTAAATTTGATTTTATGTTATAATTGCTCAAACATGTATTTATATTTTTTATTGTATTTGTTATAGTAATTTTTTTTAAATTAATTTGATTTAATCTTAAATTAATTCCTAAACTTGGATAACAATTCATGAATTATTGCAAAATTTATTTTTATATGAATATTTATATATTATTATGAAACTAAGAAAATTATTGTAAGAATATATGAGAAGAGTGAACAAAAATGAAAGGATAATTCAATTTTCTACTTGGAAGACAATAAGTTTATACATGCCCTTTATTTATAGGATGTTAATCACCAAAGGTTAAAAGCATAAATAAAAAGATATTATGGCACCCTATAAATTCTTTAAGGGATGCGAGAGAATAAATCTTTGGGCGAGGCAAGACTTGTATAGACATCCATTTATCAATGGATTTACAACACTCCATTTTAGATATCTATCAACAAAAATGTGCATTGTTAAAACCTTATTAGGAAAAAATACACGTGTGATAAAAATTTAATGAAGGAAAATGAGTGCACAATCTTTTATAATAACTACCTCGTTAAAAACCTTTACTAGGAAATCCTAGTGTGACAAAACATTAGTTAAAGGAAAAGAGTACAATATGTTTTAGCCTCCCCTAATGGCAACATCATATTAAATCTTTAAATTGTCATTCAAACATTGTGGTTGGTAATGCCTTGGTAAAAAATTTGTCAAATTATCTCTAGTACGAATTTGTTGAATTTTTATGTCACATTTCTTCTCAAGATCATGAGTGAAAAATAATTTTGGGGAAATATGTTTTGTGTTGTCACTTTTGATGTAAGTGCCCTTTAATTGAGTTATACATTGACCTGCTGTCAAATGTAGTAATTAATTCAGGTCATTTACGCATTTAAGGGGCTTGTTTTATAGCCACTTTAGTCTTTTATATTACGTTTCTGGTATTTAGAACTTAAAATTAAATATTAGTAAAAGAAGTGTTTTTTAACACATTTTGAGTGTTGTGACCCACTAGTCCGGCATAGGCCTTATGTAGTGCTAATATGTGTAATTGAGTGTGTAGGATGAAGATTTATAGGCCTAATTGATGTGGAAGCAAGGGACGAGTGATGCACAAGCTTCCCGGGATGTCAAAGCATAAAACGAACCAAAGTTGGCATGGAACACGTCGTGTCACACCATAACCCTTGCATGGCGCGGCAAAGGTTGACTTGCTGCCCAAGTATGTTGAGGCTATTTTCATCCGTACAATCGACTTTATACAAAGACCTAGGATGTGTCAAAGACCTAATTTGGACTGCCAACACTTTTATAAATAAGACATTAGGAGTTTGATGTAACTAAGTCATCTTAGAAGCACTAAAAACCCTAGTAGTTTAGGAGTAGGATTAAATTAATTTTCTTTCGGCTTTTCTTAACTATTTGTTTTTCCTTTTGGAATCAGTTTCGATCTAAGAGTTTATTTATTTTATTAAACTATTTCAGTTTATTTCTTCTATTTGCACTCGACATATTTCATTATTCCAATCAATCGATTTGTTACTCTGTTCTCCATTCGATATCAATCCACGATTATTCTAATCTCGTTTCTCTTTCAATTCAATCGTGTTCTTCACTTGATTTATTCAATTGAGATTGAGATTATGAATAACATGAATGGCTAATCCCTTAAAGGAGATTAACGAGTGGATGGGGATGTGATTAACGGAAGATTTAGGGTTTCCTGAGAGGATTAGTTGGTATAGATTACGTGTTCTTAAACCATTAGGCTTGGCAACCATAGGAAGTTATCACAAGTTAGAAGAGGTCGAGAGATAAGTCAAACCGAGTAATTGTAGTTTATTCTAGTTGAGAAAATAAGGTCAGGAGATAAGAGAGCATCAACCAATCGATTAACTAGTTAGACTTCGGGAAGTAATAATTGGTTAATCAATAGCTAATTCACCCTAAAACCCTAATCTAAAGGTAATTACAAACCTTAAAGCGAGTTAATCTTCCTGACTGGTTTATTGATTTAATTCATTTGTTTATTTTTCATATTTAATTATTTTAGTTATTTATTTTTATCTCATTAATCTATTTTATGGTTTGTTGTAATATAGGAATTAGTTACTACTACTTAGACTTATTATTGTAAAAAAGTTTTCATAATTTATGCCATCTTCCCTTGGGTACGAACAATCATCAGAACACTTCCAAGTCTTTCGTTGTAACTAAACTATATTACAATTTGACCTGTGCACTTGCAGGCATTGCTGTCCTAAATTCTTATATATTTTTTGGTGTTATATTTAATTATAAATGATAGACGGTTAAGTTTTTGGCACCATTGCCGGGGAGATTTCAACAATAAATATTGAAAATATTTTTTTACAATTAATAAGATAAGTAAAAACATTAAAACTTATACATACAATATTTAATTTTTGTTTATTTTTTTATTATTTTCCAGGTCGTTATGACCCGAAGCTCCGGTACTCCAAACAAACCATACTCAGATTCGAAGCAAATCATTAAGCGCAATCGTTAACTCATGAACACCAATCTACTTCTTGTAATTAATTTACCTTAAGAAAATTCATTATTTAAAGATTTACGAAAACAACAAGTGAATGACCGGAAAGAAATCTCAATGAATCAGAGAACGTTGCGTAAGTACGCCTTACCTACACTAAACGTGATGCACTAAATGCGATGCGAGAAAGCATAACAAGGTCCGCAATCAATGCCAATAATTTTAAAATAAAAACAACCACGATTCAAATGATTCAAAATAGGCTGCAATTTAAAAACAATACGGTGAATACCCAAATCAACACTTGAAACGGTTGGTTCAATTTAAGGGGAATATGATTCATTATTAGTGGTCCCATTATTATCAGTTGACCGAAAATGTAGCTTCCTCACACAGAACTTATGTCCCAGTATGATATATTTATAAATAAATATTTATTAAAGAAAAACTGGCATAAGACTGGTATAGATAAAAATTAATATAGAATCATCATCCGCTTACCTTATTTTGTGGCTATCTTTCAGAAGATAACAACAGAAAAACGACACACGCGCGCGCACATTACCAACCACAGTTTTGACCGGCTCTCCTCTTCGTCTTCCATTTACCCATAAACTATTTTATGCAATAAATAAAATAAAAGCATTGCCCTCTCACCCGTCTCTAAAGCCACCCTTATTTCCACTCCCTCCGCCGGTTAGTCCCTATACTCTGTACCACGCGCCACCGTGCTTTATACCTGAATCTAAACTCATCTTTTTGGGACCCACACGAAGATTTGTTCTTATCCTGTAACCTTAAATAAGCATGTGTATCAGTGCATGGTACGTGTGTCTAGCAGTCATTCCTTACAAGCAACTAAGTAAAGTGTAGTCAGCTTTTTTTGATCCCCTACCTTAAACCCATCCCCCGCCGCCATGCAAGCCACTATTCTAACCTTACGCGCCACTGTAATCCCCACGAATAAACCACTCACCCCTCCTCCAAACCGCCGCCGATGTCTTTTCATAACGGCACAATCCCAAGCAGCCGTAACACCCGACCCTCCCTCTCCACCCACAGTAAAACTCAACAAATATAGCTCAAGAGTAACGGAACCGAAGTCACAAGGCGGGTCCCAGGCGATGCTATACGGGGTAGGATTATCAGAAGACGACATGTCGAAACCCCAAGTGGGAATTTCGTCGGTGTGGTACGAGGGGAACCCGTGCAACATGCATTTGTTGAAGCTGTCGGACGAGGTGAAACGGGGTGTTGAGGACGCTGGGATGGTTGGGTTTAGATTCAATACGGTCGGAGTAAGCGATGCGATTTCGATGGGGACGAGGGGAATGAGCTTCAGTTTGCAGTCAAGGGATTTGATTGCTGATAGTATTGAAACGGTTATGGGTGCTCAGTGGTATGATGACAATATCTCTATCCCCGGTTGTGATAAAAATGTAAGCTCTTTGTTTCTAACTTTGCTTCTTCTTTTCTTTTTAATACTTTTGTAAGCATTTTGTGTTTTATTTTTCCTGATTTTGACGCTATATATGAACTTGCCTTACTGTGAAAGGAAAAAAAAACAAAAAGATAAATGTGATTTAGTTATATGCTCATCGCTTTTAATTGTGAGAAAGAGAAGAGGAAAGAAAAGGATGTAAACTGCATTTAACTCAAGAGTGTTCTTTATCTGGTTTGATTGAAAAAATAAAATTGATTTGAAGTGATCAAATTAATTTAATTTTTAGACATTTTCCCATGGGCTCTGATTGTTTGGACTTTGGTAGAGCTATAGAAGTAGTTTATGTGTTAATGCAGTTGTGGTTCATTAAAGTTCAACAATCATAAACTATGGTCTGATATAGGTTTGCTTTCTCAATTGTGCCTTCTATTAGTCTAATGCTAGCTAGTTCTTTAGATGCCAGGTACACTTATTGCAATGGGGAGGCTCAATCGGCCAAGTCTTATGGTTTATGGTGGAACTATCAAGGTTTTCTTCTTTGCTTTGTCTAGTGCAAGTGTCATCAATGGGCTACTCTCCTTTCATTGCAAATGGCTCATTTAGTCTTGATATTTTATTAGTTTTGCTCTTAGAACACTGTTGTAAGTTTTATTCAGAAAATCACTGCCACTGTTTTAAAAAAATCTAACATTCAGAACCTATCATATACAACAAGGCTATAAGGATTGGTTTCAAAGTGGAAAGCACTCATTCTTATGAGTCATAAATGCTGTATTCTTTTGTAACTTTCCCGTAAACATTACGTGTTCATTACATTTCTTATCAATGCATCCAGCAAAGAACAAATGGCTAAATTGAGTGGGCCTGGAATAACACGATATGCTGGCAAATATGTTACGCCGAAAATCATGTCTGAATATTTTTGAAAGAATTTGAGGCATCAAATGTTCTAAGTTCTGACCTGAAATATATTATGTCCTTGTACGATTGCATGTCAGAAATGAGGTTTATTGCAATCTGTTACTCTGCTTCTCCCTTCCATTGTTCATTATACATCATATAGCCATTTAATATACTATAGTGTATTTCATTGAAGTTCAGGTAACATTGCTGCAAATTTAAATAGTTATAGTTCGTCAATTTTCAAAAGGCCTTTATTTATTTATTGTACTTGTTCTTTTGCAGCCTGGTCATTTTCAAGGCAATACATATGATATAATATCTGCCTTCCAGGTATGCACAGTGATATGCTAAATGAATTTTGTTATGACAGTTGATTGCTTCTTATTATATCTTCATCTTAGCTGAATTTTTTCTTTGGTTTTGTTATTCCTATGCTCAAGAATTTACCTTTTTCAGACGCTTGGTGTCTGTTAATTCTTTGCTTTTAGGACAATAAAAGTTTGTGTGACAAATACAAGAAAATTTCTGAAAGTAAAGCAAGGAACTTGACATATTATGCTGATACTACAATCTTTTGTTAAGAACATTACACTTAGATAAAAATATACTATAAAATTTCCCTCAACTATGATCATTTTTGGCAAGTATATGGGCTATTTCTGTGAGGAATAAAATATGAAAGTTTACAATCATAAGATTAAACTATGACCTTCTGTGTATGCTTATGATCAAGAACCTCAAGGTTGTGTGTGGCAGACAAATTTAACTGCCAACCTTTTTTGTATTTCATTTTATAATAGCTGATGCTCTTTGGAGTTTGTCTTTTGCATTAATCTCTTCCTTTGCAAGCTTTTGGAATTTATACCCATTCTATCTAAAAGGGGAGCATTCTATCTAAAAAGGGAGAAGTTTACTTTTCCTGGTTGACTTATGAGCAATGTGATATTTTCCTATTTGCTGTCTTCCTAGAATCTTCTTGAGAAGTTAAGGATTGACTGAATATTTAGGTGGAATAGATTGTTAGTTCAATTGATCTGTGTCTGGTGTTGGCACACAAACTTTGGGGGCTATTTCTTGGTACATTTCCTTTGGATTCAGTTTTCAACCCCTACCTGAACTGAAGTAGTATTCACCTTTGAGTGACAAAGTTTGCTTTTGATTTTCATTATCTTTTTCCCATTTATATGCCCTTTGAGGATTAGAATAAGGACTGACAGACTGTTTTGAAGTTTGCCAAGATCTAGCAATTTTATTAGATAGTCTACCATATGGTAATATGTGAAGATTAACTTCTATGACGTGAATTTATCAGAAAATAAAAACAAATTTTGACAAATTCGGTAATCTTGTAACTGTTTTTTATTTTTTTTCTGATTGGCCTCATAGTGTTATGTAGAGTATGCTAGTGGATCAATAAGTGACGAGCAGAGAATGAATGTTGTCCGTAACTCATGCCCTGGAGCTGGGGCCTGTGGGGGAATGTATACTACAAATACAATGGCTTCAGCAATTGAAGCTATGGGAATGTCTCTTCCTTACAGGTAGAAATATGCTCTCTGGATTGAGATTTTGGTATTTCTGCCTTTTCTCTTAAACTTTTTCTTCTCGTTCCTGAAAAGCTCTTCAATACCTGCTGAAGACCCATTGAAATTGGATGAATGTCGTTTGGCTGGAAAGTATTTGCTTGAATTGTTGAAAATGGATTTAAAACCCCGAGACATTATCACCCGCAAATCTTTACATAATGCAATGGTTATTGTCATGGCCCTAGGTGGGTCAACCAATGCCGTATTGCATTTAATTGCTATAGCTAGGTGAGAAAATGTGCCAAACATCCCTTGGATATATCAAATTATCAGAAACTTGTGGAGATAACTCCTGGAAACATTCATGCCAGGTCTGTTGGTCTTGAGTTGACTCTTGATGATTTTCAGAAGGTTAGTGATGAAGTTCCATTTCTGGCTGATCTGAAGCCCAGCGGGAAATATGTCATTGAAGATGTGCATAAGGTAAATTAACTGAAAGTTATTTGCTGTCATTCAATTCCTTCAAGTAGTATTTTTCCTGTATAGCTGATGAGCGATGACATTAATAGCTTCCTCTATATATGTTGTATATCCTATCTTTTCAAATAATGAGGGATAAAAAAAAATCATGTTTTGATAGATTGGAGGAACACCTGCTGTTATTCGTTATCTTTTGGAGTTTGGGTATCTAGATGGGGATTGCATGACTGGTATGTCAGTTTGGGTTCCATACTTCCATTAGCATTTATTCATTTACGATAATTTTAGAGCTTTATTTTTCTATATTCTTAATATTTGGTGTTTTTTGCTCTCTAGTGACTGGGAGGACATTGGCAGAAAACGCAAAAAGTTATCCTTGTTTACCCGAGGGGCAGGTTGGTGCTGATGTCTTTCTTACTCCCCAAAAATAATTTGTTCCCTATTGAAATTTTTAGATGCCATGAAATACAGCTAGTCTGATCAGTCTCAAATTTGCTTTCAAGGATATCCTAAAACCGGTGTCAAATCCTATCAAGAAAACGGGGCACATCCAAATATTAAGAGGGAATCTTGCACCAGAGGGTTCTGTAGCAAAAATTACAGGAAAAGAAGGACTATATTTCTCTGGTGTCTCTTTTACCCTTTCTTTCTATTTTGAAGTTTTGTGCTTTATGTTCATTATTATGTTATGTGAGATTTTTTAATAATTAAAAATATATTGTCTTCATAACAATGATTGTAAAAATTGTTCTGTAGGTCCTGCACTTGTCTTTGAAGGAGAGGAAGCTATGCTAGCAGCTATCTCAGAGAATCCTATGAGTTTTAAGGTACATGTGTCTAGCATCGTAGGATGCTTTTAATTCTATAAGTGCTTAGTAAAGTGGTGGCCCTGTGTTTTTTGTTAACAATGGACCGTGAGAAATTGTATTACTTGAATTTTGTTTCAGATAAATAGTAGCTGCTTCATTCTAGTTGCTGAATGCTGAGAGTTTGTTCTGTGTTATCTGTTTGATTTGATATCTATAATTTTTTCCAAATTGTTTCTTATGATATTCTCTAGGATAAACCTTGTTGAGTACATTTTAGTCAAGAATGTGAGTTTCATTTTGCATTCCTTATATATGCATTTGCATTTGCTAAACATTTATTGTTGTTTCTGCTCGTAAATTTCCAGGGAAAAGTAGTAGTCATTAGAGGGGAGGGACCCAAGGGGGGCCCAGGCATGCCTGAAATGTTGACACCAACTAGTGCAATAATGGGAGCAGGTCTCGGAAAGGTATTGTGGTATTAAGTCCAAGTGATTTGCCACCAATGTCATATTTTTTGTTAAAGATCTATAAACATGCTATTCTATACACTTTTCACCGAAAAGGGACAAAAAGATTCAAAATCCCAATTCTATGGTTAATGGAAGCATAAGCCTTGTTGTTTGAGCAGTCCCGAGACTTACCTCTTTTTAGTGTCTTTTCAACTTGAATTACATCTTTCTAATTGCTGACGTAAATATTGTTCCCTTTAAAGTGCTATTTGATTTGAATGTTGAAAGTAAATACTGCAGGATGTTGCATTGCTCACTGATGGTAGATTTTCCGGAGGTTCACATGGATTCGTTGTAGGCCATGTTTGCCCTGAAGCACAGGTGCAGTAATTTCTCATGCACAGATTTACATGATAATTTTGGCACACTAATGAAAGATTAACATCGTGCATTTTTAGTCCTTGTGATCCTTCTCGTGTTTCTTTCTGTCTTAGCATAACAATATGCTTTATCCTGCATCTTGGACAAAATCGAAGCTCCGAAATAGTTTAAAATTATGAAATTAATGAATAAAATTGTGGAATATGAAGCTCACCTTATTCATAGGCAACAAACTAGTGAAATGGGTAAAGTGTGATAATGAAATATGATGATTAATATCGGCATTGTTTTTAAAGGAGGGTGGCCCCATTGGTCTAATCCAGAATGGGGACGTCATCAGCATTGATGTTCAGAAGAGGACCATTAATGTTCAGTTGATGGATGATGAACTAAATGAGCGAAGAAAGACATGGACTCCACCTCCTTACAAGGCTAACAGAGGAACTTTGCATAAGGTGAGGCTGATGATCTGCATTTTGCCTATGTTAGTAATAGGTGTCTCATCTCTGATTGTGTATGAACATATCTTTTTTTCATTTTCAGTACATCAAGAATGTGCAATCGGCTTCCATGGGATGTGTTACAGACGAATAAGCAATAGCCAAAATGATAAACTGGGAAAGATTATAGAGTGAAAATAGGCTTGAATCCGTGCTCACTCCATTGTGATGCACGAGGTCTTTTTGCAGCTCAGGCCTGGTTTAAACTTCTTGCTACAAATTTTTAGGTTTAATGTTAATTGGTTTAAACTTTCTGAGTTGGATGTTTGATATAGGCCTTTGTTATTTTTTTATCTCATGCGACGTTTACGATTTCTGATGATGTTGCCTGTGTGTAGATCTTGTGAGGGAGTTAAGTTGGGGTTTTACCCATTTTCACTTTTAGACAATGTTATTTGAACTGACCGGACTAGACTAGCCAGTTGAATCAGGAATCAGCCAGTGTACCAAGGCTTTGAATCAATTGACTGGAGAACCGGTAAGGATTGATTGAATTGGGTAAAAAAACTGGTTGAATCGGATTGTTTATTTTTTGAATTTTTAATGACTTTTAATCTAATCGGTTGAACTAATCGCATCAAGGAATCAATAGTCTAATTGGTTCAACCATTGGTTCAATTTAAAAAATATTACTTTTAGGTTAAATATTTAACAAACCCTAGTAGACTGGTTGGATTGGATTTTCATGGGATGGATTACACTGAACTAAATTATTTTTGAATTTCGGTTTTATCAAGTTAAATTTGTTTACTAAAATACAAAAAGTAAATAATAACATAATATCATGGTTGGAGGTCTTAGGTTCAAAGTTTTTACTATTTGTGAGTTCTTTTACATTTATTCTAGTTTTAGTTTAAGTTTAGAGGTATTTTAGTTGTTATTCTGATAGGGTTGTAATGTTTGATTTCCATTGTATTAATTCTAATTGCAATTTTTTTTAAAAAAAAGTAAAAATATTAGACATGGTGGTTTTAAATTTGAAAATTTAATTATACATTTTATATGTTTACTCAGATGCCATTATATAATATTGTGGACGGAGTTTATGTCGTTGAGGTGGTAAATAGTCACTTTTTAAATAAAATCTTGAAAATTATCTTAGATTCTTAATGATTTTATATACTTAGAATATGATAAATGCTATGTACTATTACAATATAATGTACAAATGTTATAACAATACAGGTCTAATATAATTAAAAAAAACCCTCAATAATAAAAAAATATATTTAATTGAACCTTTAATAGAAAATAAACAATCATTTAAAATCTTCAATTGCATAATTTTGTAATTTAGTGAAAGTACTTGACGATGTTAACTTTGTTGTCATTAAGTTGGTGAAGTATTACAGTTTTTTTTTTCTCTTTAGAGTTCTTATATTTTGGTTCACATGGAGGTGTATTTTTAATAATTTTATATATTTTTTATGATTTTAAAAAATAATAATAGAATCAATTTAGAAAATTTAAGTTTTGTTATGAATTAAAAGAATTGAGAGAGTAAAAGTAAAAGAAATAAGTGAGTAAAAGTAATATTGAATGAGAGAGTACACTCATCTATTATATACATATTATGTTGGCTCATTAAAAATCTTATCAGGTAAATTCAATGGGACAAAATCTCGATTAAGGGAAAAAGAGTACAACTCGTATTTACTCCCGCTCATGACAACATCACCGATATCTCATATATATGTATTCAATCTTGAATATTAACTTTTTAAATGATCACTTAAATGTATTTGTTAAATATTTATATCATTATTCTTTTGAAAGTCAAGGTGAGGAAAATTTGGAAAAATTTTAGAAAAATATATTTTGATCTTTTTAGGAGTTTCAATAGTAATTATAACAAACCTTAATCATGATTATTCTAAAAAAATGTATATAAGTATTTTGGATCATTTTTTAATCTTCCTTCAATTACTATTCATTGAGTTATATTTACCACATATATTCAAATAATTTCAGTTCATATAAATATTTATGCAAACATATTGAATAATTTTTCAGGAATTTCTACATGCATCTAGCATTCTAAATCCTTCAAGGATTATAAACTTCATTATATAATGATTCGATTGTAACAACAGCCATTAGGCACATGTCAAATCTTTCATGAAGCACCAAACTAATAAGATATTTAAATGTATTCGCATCCACCACAAAAGAATATTATACCTTCCATAATCAATGTCAGGACTTAGTGAAAAATTTCATTTAAATTTTTTTTTCACGAAACTACTCATTTGTACCACACTAGCTTTATACCTTTAGACATTTGGATTATTGGTTCAATAACTTTACAAATTTAATTCTACTTGAATTGCGTCTTTTCATTTTTGACCAGTTTATTCCATGTTTATATTTCTCGACAATTTTATTCAATATCTTTATTTTCTTTTATTATTTCAAAATTGCAAAAAATGTTGTTGATAACTTTTCATTTCTATGGTTCCATATTTTCTCGTATTAACATAATTTATTGAGATCTCTTTATTTTCATTACTTTCATCTTCAATTTCAAGTGCTTGAATCTCTTTTGGAGTTTTAATAATTAGTTATGTCTTGGGTCTCTTTAGGAGCACTGTAACACCCCTTACCCGGCTCAGTCGTTGACTCGAGCAATAGGATGTTACGAAGAAATATTAAACAATTACATTTAATTACAGATAAAAAAACTTAACTAAATATCATTTCATCACATAAGAACTAGTATATCTTGCAATTAAATCAATTTCGGATTAATGTTGAACTTATGAAAACTTTAAACCAACTGGACAACAAATAGGGATTAAATTCAAATTAAAATGCAAATTTGGTAAAAATCTGCAAACAGGGGTCACACGGCCTTGTGCGAAAGCTTAACCCGTGTGTGGTGGATCACACGGTCATGTCACTAAACCGTGTACAA
Source organism: Gossypium hirsutum (assembly GCF_007990345.1). Lineage (NCBI taxonomy): Eukaryota > Viridiplantae > Streptophyta > Magnoliopsida > Malvales > Malvaceae > Gossypium > Gossypium hirsutum. Next base: position 63,980,668 of record NC_053433.1, on the reverse strand, counting down.
GAACCGTGCTCATGTGAGATAGGCCACAAGGCCATGTGGATGGGTCACACGACTGTGTAAGCAAATCGTGTAACTCTCTACGCTCATCTGCACCAAAATCACTTAAATTTTTACAGACCACACGGTCATGCCATGAGCCCATGTATGGCACATGGTTGTGTGCTAGCAAATGTGTGCCTAAAAAAATGCCTTTTTAAGTAATCTATTCAATCATGAACACTTAAGCTACAAGCCATCATTTAAACCACATCTCAATCAATTCAAAAGCATTCAAATCGACCAAAATCATCATTTATATCAACAATCCTAAGTGCCTAAAGAATATGACATAATGGGCACCTCAATCATCAATTTAAAATTCAACCAAAAAAAGCATATACATACCAAACAAGTAAGCATTCGATGACACTTTCACTATCATCCAATTAAGCACCAAATAATCGTTCAAGTAATCTCAAACTTAAGCATCAAGCTTACCAAATCATTTCAAACATACCTAAACTTATAACTCATCTTTGTAAACCTATTATCTAGCATATCATTTAGACACCATCAAAGTAAGCAAATATCCAGGTCAAACTTCTCATCAAGATACCATCTTCATGACTAATGTCATCATACACATTTTTACATAAACATAATCTCAAAATGCCAAACTCACTCAAGATATAACATTTGCATAAACTTAAGATTTCCTAGGTACATGCCACACATAACCAAGCCTTAATATGGTCAAAAGACTATAGAATCAATACTGGGATATTGTGAGCTTCTTGCCAATCCGCCTGACACGTTTCGCAAGTTGACACTACAGGGAAAAAGGAAATAAGGGAGTAAGCATTATAATTGCTTAGTAAGTTCACAGGTATAAAAATCAAGTAACTTAACTTCGGTTATAATTATACACTACATGCTACTTAGCTTGGTAAAGTTTGCCTATCATGACAAATCACATATAAAAAAAGTGAGTTCAACATTTATCAAACCATATAGTAACTCAATCATATAATATTTCAATTCACTAATTCAATATTTATTACCATTCATAAAACAAATAATCATTTAAATCAATTCACTATATTAACTTATCATACAATCTATTTATCTACAATAAATCTCATTTCAAATTAATGTCAACCTTGATTTTTATTTCATAATTTGAATTTTCAATCCAACTCATAGTAATTCATTTTTATGCCAAATAGATATTGAATGTTAATTAAATCTCAATCATTACTTTATTCCATAATACTAATTCTAAATCACATTCATTGATTTATCGTGTTTTCATATTGGCCTCTTGGGCTTGTATAAATGATTCTCAATATTTATATATATCATTCGATCATCATATCATCTCATTTCAAAAATAGACATTTCATTTCACATTTTTATTTCATTTCTTATCCATTTTTCATCTCAATATCGAATACCACATCTCACATTCAATTTTACAATTTCATGGATTTCAAAAGCTTATTCATTATCATCATTTTTTATCTTTTATCTTCCTATTAACATGTCTTGGATGGATATACAGATCCAACCAACACACCAGTTTAACACTTAATGCCTCATCGAATAAATCTGAAGCAAATAGTTGCGCCTAACGCTTATCAAATAGTTTGACACTTAGTGTCTTATCGGTATAACCGAAGCAATTTGACACCCAGTGCTTCATTGACTTGTAATTGAAGTAACCTTGAACTCTTCTTATCATATGGCATGCCAACTATATCTGACTCTGTCTGAACAGTTAATAAGGTATTCATTATTCAATTTATTATCAATCAACATATCAATCAACCAAATCAAGAATTCCATAGATATATCATAGCTCATCACCATATTAGTAGAATTCTACATTTCAAATAATATTTGATATTTTTTAATCTATTCATGCAACACCCCTAACCTGCATCCGTCGCTGGACTAGGGTTAAAGATGTTACCGGACAAACCAGAACATTTACACACAATTCATATACATCATTTACAAACATATTCAAACATCAATATTAAGTCCCTTACATATGTCATCGAGACCTTAAACATGCATTAGAAAGGGGTTGGGACTAAACCGAGATCATACAAAATTTTTTAAAACTTAAACATTTTTCAAAGATGTATAGGTCATACGCCCGTGTGAACAGGCCGTGTGCCTCACACGGCTTTAGACACACCCGTGTGTCTAGGCCGTGTCAAAATAAGGCATACATACTGACTTGCTCACACGGCCACAAGACATGCCCGTGTGCCTTGGCCGTGCTGAAGCCCGACTTACAATCGTAGGGTACCCTAGGGGACACACGGCCGTGCAACATGACCGTGTGTTGTACACAGCTGAGACACACGCCCGTGTCTCTGCCCATATGGACAAAAATAGGCCATTTGAAAAGCCAATTTGCCAACCATTTTGAGTCAAACCTAAAAACATCAAACCAAGCACAATTGCATCATAATTTCAGCCAATTTCAATACCAAGACATACATTATTCATGCTATTACATTATCAACAAATTCCATTCTCAATTCATCAACCAAATCATGCCAAATCTAAACTAAAATCATACCAAATCATATGTTCCAATACTTCAATTTACATCATTCAATCTCATGATCAAACTTACCATTTTCTCAAATAAACATATACCATTACTTACCAAAATGACTAATTTCTATAGCCATTCAAATTACATCATAATAATCATATTGCATCACATATTTCATGCCAAGAACTCATTCATATACACAACCATAATCAAAGTACTTCTAGTCTATACATGCTATACTTCAATATATACATTTTCAAAAGGTACCAAAATATAGTTCGATAGTGTGGTGATGATCCTCGATGATCCCCGAGCTCCCAGTAGCTTCGATATCTATAAAATAATTGAAAAACACACAGAGTAAGCTTTCAAAAGCTTAGTAAGCCATATACAAATAAACTTATCATTCAAAACATGTATACATCATCAAATTACATATACTTTGAAGCCAATAACCAAAACAAACCTCTTGTTCATATACATATCACATATTCTCAAATCATTTGCACATATAGCATATATCCACATGCTTAGATTATATATCATCATTTGCATATATACTTACCTTTCATTCTCAAACATAGTATACAATTCAAATGTACCTGAATCGGATACACATCTTATATAATCATTCATTTTCTCGTAATACTTGTTCAACCATTCGAAATCATAAGGATACGCGGATAGCTTGCAAAATACATACAATGCCAATGTCCCAAACGTGGTCTTACATGTTGTAACACCCTACACTCGAGTCTTACACCGGGACGGGATGCGAGGCATTACCATACTTAAACACATGCATTCCAACATTTCCAAATCATTAAGACTTGAACAAATTTAAAACTTTTTCAAACTTTGTCTAAACTTCTTAACATAGGCCTACGAGACTTCAAACGACCATTAGAAACCATTCGGGACCAATTCGAGACCTTAACCAACTTTAGAAAATTTACCCTTAAAAGTGGGAAAACGCTCGTGTGGAAGGGCAACACGCCCGTGTGGTTATCATGACATGGCCGTGTTGATGGCCCGTATGACACACACGGCCTAAGCATCTAGGGGCACGCCCGTGTCCTATACCCGTGTGAATTAAATTCTAAATTCGAACCTACAGGGGTTTTCACATAGCCTGACACACGCCCGTGTCTTTGGCCCGTGTCCCTCACACGACCATGACACTCCTGTGTCCAAGCCCATGTCTAAATACCTTGACATTCTGTTTCTGACATTAGTATCAAATTTAGGGCACACGGCCAAGGCTTTTAGTAAAAATGACTAAATCGCGTAAAATGCAAAAGTTGCATGCTTTTAGTAAAAGATGTTATTTGGCCTTGGCTTTTAAAGTGAAGGTCATGAAATGGTAATTAAACCATTTGAATTGTGAGTGGACAAGTATGGACATATTGTCATGCATTTTGGTGGTTATTAATTAAGGTTAAAATAGTAAAAAGAGAAATAACATAATAAAATAAAGAAAACAAAAAGGAAGCATGCGAATTTACCTTATGTCAGCCGAATATTGAAGAGGAGAAGAAGCCATTTTTGGTTCTTGAGGTTTGGCCATACATCTTCATGCATGTAAGCCCGTTTGTGTTCGGTTTTTAATTATTTCTACGTTTTTGAGATCGTTGCAACTTAATCTAGCTAGCCCGTATCTCCGTTTTCAAAACTGTTATAGATTTTATGACATGACATTGATGTATATTCATTATTTTTGATGATTGATGATGAAATATGGAAGTTAGATGATAGTTTTACATATTTTACAAAGTGATTTTGTGTAAAAATGCAAATTTTGGACTAAATTATGAAATATGATAAATTCTGTGGTAGAAGTGTGAAAAAATGAAAAATATGGGCTGTTATGAGTATGTATGAAATTCGGCTAGCTTGGGCTATGATGAAATTGATTAAATTTGCATTTTATGAGCTTAGGGACTAATTTGTAAAAAGGTCAAAAGTGTAGGGGTAAAATAGTAATTTTACCAAAATATGAAATTGGGTTAAAATGAATAGAATATGAATTGAAATAGCTAAATTGGATTGATGAGATCAAGTTAAGCCTCGTACGAGTCTATATCGAGGGAAAAATAGAGTTTCGGACTAGTCGATCCATTTCAACGTTTTGACGATCGAGGTAAGTTCTTATGCAATAAGCATTGTTAAATTTATTCTTTTAATGCTTTAATATCGTATAAATTGTATATACGTGATTATTGTAATGTCTAACAACATACCGGCTAAATGTGGCACTTATGCGGTTCGAAAATAGCTTCAGCTAAATGTGGCACTTAGTGTGCGGTTCAAAAATAGCTTCGGCTAAATGTGGTACTTAGTGTGTTGTTCAAAAATAGCTTCAGTTAAATGTGGCATTTAGTGTGCGATTTGAGATAGCTTCGGCTATGTACGGCACTTAGTGTGCGAGATATTGAGTATGACACTTAGTGTGCGAAACATTGAGAATGGCACTTAGTGGGCGAGTTGTTGAGTATGACACTTAGTGTGTGAGACATCAAATATGCAACAGTATTTCGTGTACGCATGAACTTAATATGGATAGGTACAGGTATGTACATGTATGTTATGAGTTTGAAATCGAAGAAGTACTAAGTGTGTATATCAGCTTATGAATAAGCATGTGAAAAGTTTGTTAGAAATCTTGAATTTCATGTATTAAGTTTGAATTGATGAGTGGTAATTGTATTAGTTAAATTTGTGGATGGAATGAGAAAGGATTATGAATTTATTTAATTTTGAATTTGTAACAGCCCAGTTTAGACCCTATTTGGAACAGTGGTTTTGGGACCACAAATCCGAGCCAGAAAAATATTTAAAAATTATTTTTTGTGTTTATTATGTGTGAATTTATATCTGTAAAATTTTCGTGTTTTAATTTTATCGTTTGGGTATCCGATTAAATAAAATGACTTAATCATGTAAAAAGAAAATTTGATGGTTTATAGTATAAGGGCCGAATTGTTAGTGGCTTTTTAAATTGAAGTATTTAAGTTGTAATTAGTCATTTGATTACTAGTGGGACGGTGGTAAGTATATACCATATGGTTTTATAATATTTTATTAAAGATATATATATATGTGTGTAAATTAAATATTATTTTATAGTAAGGTGTAATATATATTATAAGACATAAACGTGAAAGCCATATCATGTGCATTAGCTTATTGTTTGGTTGGTAAAGGATATATATATATTATATGATTTTATTATTATTTCAAATGTAAAAAACTAAAAAAATTATAAGCTTTATAATATAAAAGATATTATAAAGTAAAATATGAGTGGGCATATGTTTTATTTCACCCATGCCGAAACAAAAGAAAAGAAAAAGAAATAAGGGAAGCTTAGGTTCGGCCAACTCCCAAGCTCAAATCCAAGGTTCGTTCTTTGTCGGTTTTCGATAATTTTTACGTTTTTGAGATCGTTGCTTCGAGTACTTCAAAACCCATACTTAAAATTTGAATTTTGATGAATATTTTGAGTTATGCCATTGATGGAAGCTTGTGATTTTTATGGTTTGATGGTGAAATATGAAAGATAGGTGTTGGGTTAACATATTTTTGTATTGGAATTTTTGATGATTTTCAGTAATTAGGACTTAATTGCAAAAATAAAAAATTGAGAGACTAAAATATGAAATTGATGAAATATATAGACTTGTATGGGTATGGGTAAAATTCGGCCCAACATGGGTATATTGAAATTTTGTATATTTTGTGTTTTGTGCAATAGGGATTAAATTGTAAAAATTGTAAATGTCAAGGGTAAAATGGTAATTTGCCCATTTATGTGTTTTTGAACTAAATTGAATGAAAATATGTTTGAATGAGCTTAATTTGAATATTTTTAGATCAAGAACCAAAGAAATCGGATTTGGACTAGGGAAAAACGAAAGTTGTCGACTAGCAGCTCCGTCCCGTTTTACGACGTCTGAGGTAAGTTTATAAGCAAATACACATGCCTAAATGTAGTTAAATGTTAAGTATATATGCTGGTATATAATATATGAATTTATACTTGTAAATGCTGAATGTGTATGAGTTTGAAAACTATGTTCGAGCTTTCGATTCGACCGAGTTACGACGTTCGAAAGCCCTGTATCAATCTTAGGAATAGTTAGGATACATATGTCATGACACAGGATTCCGACATTTGTGTTCCTTGTGTATGATTATTGAACCGAAAGTTAAAGGGTAGGTGTACATTTTGTGCTTATATTCGAATGAAGCAATTGAATTGCTAATGTGATATGTTATGTGAAATGTGTTAACATGTGAATAAATAAGCAAGACACTGGAAATGTATCCGGGCTAAAGACCCGCAGGCTTCGTGCTGGAAATGCATCCGGGCTAAAGTCCCGCAGGCTTTGTGCTGGTAACATAATTTCGGGTTTTATACCTAGCAAGCCAAGTGCCGATGAATTTGATAAAAGTATACAATTACAAGATCCTACACTAAGTTGACAAATTGAAAGCGCATTACATATTAAGTTGGCCAGGTACGTATCATGTACTCGTATGTGATTTGATTTGAATTAAATTATAAGTATATAAAGTGATGCATCTGTGAATAAGTGTTATGACTATATATGTGATCGTGATATATTAGGTAAACGTGTGAAGTTATGTGAAGTGATTCTATGTTTATATTCAAATATAAACACTTGGTCCTTGTGGAAAGATTTGTGGAAGTATATGATTTATTTTTAGGTGATTACGATCGTGGAAAATTAAATGTGAATATGATTTTTTATTTTTTTCGTTTCAATGAAACTAAAGCTGTTAGTGAAGCATTTTAATGCCTATGTTATTTGAGTTCGATCTTGAATGACATGATATACATGTTTAGATAATTTGAATGCAAGGAATGTGTGAAAGAGCAAATTGTAATAAATCTGCTTGGGACAGCAACAGTAGCTTGATTTTGGAAAATCACCATAAATTGTGGAAATTGAATTAGAAGCTGAATAAATTATGTAATTAAATCTTAATGAGTCTAGTTTCTTATAAAAGAAACCTTGTAGGAAAAAGAATTGTAGATAATGAGATATTTGAAGTGGCGTAAGATAGAGTCAAAATGACCTTGAAATTCCCTGTTCTGTTTTTAGAAAATCATTGTAAATTTTACAATGATGATTATAAGATAAAATTTATATACTTAGACTCCTTAATGAGTCTAGTTTCAAATGAAATAAACGATAATATAATTCGAATTCTGTATAATGAGAAAATTGATTTGTAGTGAAGAGTGGTCAGAATAGTCAAATAGTGAAACAGGGGAAAATTAAATAAAAATCTGGTATTGATTGGTAAAACTAAAAATTCTGAAAATTTGATGGCTGGAAGATATGTGAGTCTATTTTCAGGGAAAATTAACGGCACTTTATTTAGAGTTTCTTAGCTCCAGTTATAAATAATTTAGTGACTGTTGCTCAGGAAGACAGCTTGTAGTGAATTTGTGATTTTGTTGCAAACATGGTTAAAACTAGTTAATGAGATGCTTTTCGAGTTCTTATGATCTTATTTGTGAATTGAATATTTGGTTTTAATTGAGTTCAGATTCAAGTGAGATGAATTTGCTAAATATACATTATGTTCATGGATACTTGGCCAAAATGGCAATTACCTAGGAATGATTTCTTGAAAATTTGAAATAATTGATCTATAAGTAAATTAATTGTTTGCATTGCTTAAAACTTACTAAGCATTGAAGCTTACTCCGTGTTCTCTTTTCCATTTCTTATAGGTTTATCCTTTAGTTCGAGTTGGAAGAGCCGGAGATATCATCACACTATCGAGTCATTATGTGAGTTGAGAAGATTGTATATCATCATGGTTTAAGGCATGTATAGGATAGACTATAGGTAAAATGATATTTCGACTTTGTATACATTATAGCCATGCGAAGATGGCTTGCTCATTTTGTTTAGAGAAGCCTTATAATTGAACTAATGTGTTGATAATTTATGTCTGGTAAGTATCTCTGACCTTATGGAAGTTTTGTTCAGTCAAGTAATACCTCATAACCTTGTTCCGGCAACGGATACGGGTTAGGAGTGTTACAGAATTGAGATAATATGTTTTCACCGATGTTCAAATGAGTTGACGAGTATAGACGATGTTACAAAGAAATATAAGCGATGATGTGAATCAATTCAGGTACTTGTACGAAAATCGACAAGTAAGTGTTATCTGTGAAATTTATATGATGAGTAGGTGGAAATATATGATATTTCCTATGAATTATTTGGCTATATAAATGTGATAGCTATTGAATTGAATGTAGTATATCTTTACTTGTTTATGCATATGAAATTGTGGATGAATTTATAAGTTGTACTAAGATCAAACAAGCATGGAATTGTGTAGTCAAGTGAAATTCATGATTGAGTTTATAAATAAGTACATGAGAGAACGATGAAATCATATGAGCTATATTATATCTTTTTTAATTGTTTATGATATGGTTATTTGATATATGAGTTTAATATTCATACGAACTTATTAAGCTTTATAGCTTACTTTGTGTTATTTTCTATGTTTTTATAGTGATTTGGACGTTCGCTCGTGTTGGAAGTCGACGGAGATCGCATCACACTATCTGATTTTTGGTTTCGGTATTTTTATACTTGTGGCTTGGTTATATGGAAAGTATAGGCTTGAGTTGTGTGGAATGTGTTTGGTAATGTTGGTGTGTATTTGGCCATTTAAATTGGCCTAAAGTATGTGTTTGATAAACGATAAATGTGATGTTTATAATGCTTTTGTGATGACATAATGTGGTAAGGTTGGTGATAGTTCAAGATGATCATTTAGTCATTTTGGTATATGATGATGTACTTATGAAAAGCATGATTTTGTACTTGATAAATGAATGGTTAATAGATTATATTGATGAGTATGATATGTACTTTAGTATATGTTTGATTGTACAAATGGTATTGATTTGAGTAGCGAAATGATTGAGATGTAATGACATGATTTGTGCATGAAATTAGTATGGTTGGATGCCTATTTGTGTGTGATACTAGTATCATATGACTTGTTGCTGGTGGTTAAGTTTTGGGTGAGAAATGTCGCTTGAAACAAGCCTATTTTCATCCACACGACTGAGCATACGGGCGTGTGGCTCGACCGTGTGTGACACATGGCCATAGTACACGGCCGTGTGTCCCCTAGGGTAGCCCTTCGATTTAAGTCAGTATACCCTACAGACTTGGCACGGCCTATACACACGAGTGTGTGGATGACACATAGGCTAGACACACGGGCGTGTGTTCTGGCCGTGTGAGGTAAGTCAGTGAGCTCCACGAGTTTGAGCACGGGCTGGGACACAGCCATGTGATCCCAATTCGAATGTCCATATAGCCTGAAACAGGGACATGTCTCTAGGCCGTGTGAGTGACACGGCCAGGGCACATGGACGTATGACCCTTGTAGAGATGAAAATTTTCTATGTTTCTGAGAGATCTTTCGAGTTATTAGTTTAGTCCCGAACCTTTTCCAAGCATCTTTTAAGGTCTCGCAGAACCTTATAAGGGACAATGTGAATGAATGTTAAAAGTTTTAAATTGTATGCAAGATTTATGACTCGAACGTGCATAAATGTTAAGATGTAAGTCCGGTAATGCCTTGAATCCTGTTTCGGCTTCGGATTCAGGTAAGGGGCGTTACAGTACGGGTAAGAGGTGTTACACTTACCGTTGAATAAGTTTGGATATTGCTGTTTCATAGCATCTTTAGGTTCCTAGGTAGCCTCTTCAACACCATGTCGATACTACAATACTTTTACTAATGAAATTTTCTTATTTTGCTGTTCTTTAACCTCACAAGTTAAAAAATGGATCGGTTCTTCGTGGTAGGTCATATCAGACTGAATCTCAATCTCAGACGGAGAAATTACATGCAAAGGATCGGATCTGTATCTTCGAAGCATCAATACGTGAAACACATCATGAATCTTTTCTAGCTCTGGTGGCAATAATAATCTGTAAGCAACGGGCCTGATACATTCGATAATCTCATACGGCCAGATGAACCTCGGACTCAATTTGCCTTTTCTGCCAAATCGAAGCACTTTTTTCCACGGAGCCACTTTCAAAAACACTTTGTCATCAATCTCAAATTCAATATCTTTTCGTTTCAAATCTGCATATGATTTCTGATGATTAGAAGTTGCTTTTAGACTATCTCAGATCACTTTTACTTTCTGTTCAGTCTCTTTTATCAAATCAGCCCCGTGAATCTTATTCTCACTGAGCTCAGTCCAATACAAAGGTGTACGATATTTGTGACCATATAAGGCTTCGTACGGTGCCATTTTGATGCTCGATTGAAAGCTGTTATTATAAGCTAATTCAATCAAACGTAAATACTTTTCCCATGTACCTTCAAACTCAAGAATGCAACATCTCAACATATCTTCGAGAACTTGAATACTCCGTTTGGATTGACCATCCGTTTACGGGTGAAAAGCAGTACTAAAGTGCAATTTCGTACCCAGAGCATCTTGCAATTTCTTCCAGAATGGTGATGTGAATCTCGGATCTCTTTCTAACAGAATAGATAATGACAAACTATCCAATCTCACAATATCAAAAATATATAACTCAGCTAACTTATCAAGCACGTAATCGGATCGTACTAGAATAAAATGAGCTGATTTTGTCAATTGGTCAACCACTACCTATATTACATCTTTCTTTCTCCGAGATAGGGGCAAACCCGAAACAAAGTCCATTGTCACTCTATCCCATTTCCATTCCGGAATCATAATCGGTTGTAACAAACAAGATGACACCTGATGTTCAGTTTTAAGTTGCTGATAGATCAAACATTTCGAAACAAAGTCAGAGATTCATTCCAGACCACCAATAAAGCTGTTTCAGATTGTTATAAATTTTCATACTACTCGGATGAATAGATAAATCACTATTGTGAGCTTCATTCAAAATAATTTGAATCAATTCTGAATTTCTTGGAACACAAATTCGATATCTAAATCTCAGACAATCATCTTTATCAACTCTAAATTCTGAATCAGAATTCTCATTTTGCTAAAATTTCATTATCAACCTTCTGAACTTCAATAATTTGTTGTAAGAACAATGGTCCCGCTTTCAATTCAGCTAATACTGAACCATCATTAGAAAGAACCAAATGAGCATTCATCGCACGCAGAGCAAACAGTGATTTTTGACTCAAAGCATCAGCAACAACATTTGCTTTTCCCCGATGATAATCAATAACAAGCTCGTAGTCTTTTAACAGTTCTAGCCATCTTCTCTATCGTTGGTTCAAATCATTCTGAGTCATCAGATATTTCAAACTTTTATGATCAGAATATACGTGACATTTCTTACCAAACAAATAGTGGCACCAAATTTCCAAAGCAAATACAATCGCAGCTAATTCTAGATCGTGAGTCGGATAGTTCTTCTCGTGCGGCTTTAACTGTCTTGAAGCATAAGTAATAACTTTTCCTTCTTGCATCAAAACACATCCCAGGCCATTCAATGAAGCATTACTATAGATCACAAATTCTTTACCCGATTCAGGTTGTACTAACACTAGAGCTTCAGTCAATAGGGCTTTCAATTGATCAAAGCTTTTCTGACACTTTTCAGACCATTCCAATTTCATATCTTTCTGAAGCAGTTTCGTTAACGGAGTTGCGATCATTGAAAAGCCTTTTACAAAGCTTGTATAATAACCTACAAGTCCCAAAAAACTGCAGACTTCAGAAACATTTCTCGGAGGCTTCCAATCCAAAATAGCTTAAATTTTACTCGGATCGACTCGAATACCTGATGCTGATACAATATGGCCCAGAAAACCGACTTCTCATAACTAGAATTCACATTTGCTAAACTTCACATATAATTGCTTATCTCGTAGAGTCTGTAACACTATTCTCAGATGTTTTGCATGCTCAGATTCATCACGAGAATAAATCAACATGTCATCAATGAATACAACAACAAATTGATCTAAATACGGTCTGAAAACTTTTTTAATCAAATCCATAAAGATAGCAGGTGCATTCGTTAATCTGAAAGGCATAACTAAGAATTCATAGTGGCCATATCTCGTTCTAAAAGCAGTTTTCGGAATGTTTGAATCTTTTACTTGCAACTAGTAATAACCAGATCTCAAATTTATCTTCAAAAACACGGTAGATCCTTTCAACTGATCAAACAAATCATCAATTTGAGGCAGAGGATACTTATTCTTGATTGTCACTTTATTCAACTGACGATAATCTATGCACATTCTCATTGTACTGTCTTTCTTTTTCACAAATAGAAAGGAGCACCCCAAGGTGAGAAACTCGGTCTAGCAAACCCTCTATCGATCAACTATTGCAACTGAGACTTTAATTCTTTTAGTTCGGTTGATCCATTCTATACGGAGCTACCAAAATCAGAGTAGTTCCCAGTATTAACTCATGCCAAATGCAACTTCTCGAATCGGAGGTAATCCCAGAAGTTCTTCAGGAAACACATCAGGGAATTCACAAACAACAGGCACAGATTCAACTCTCTTTTCTGATACTTTCGAATCAATCACATAGGCAAAGTAAGCTTCACCACCTTTTCTCACAATACTCAGAGCTTTCATCAAAGATATCACAGTAGGCAATCCATTCAAACCACTAGATTCAATTCGAACTATTTCATCATTCTTGCATCTCAAATCAACAGTTTTCTGTTTACAATTCACACTAGCATCGTGCAAAATTAGCCAATCCATACCCAAAATTATATCAAACCCATCAAAGGACAATAACATCAGATCAGCCAAAAAACAAGTGTCTCGAAACATTAATGAACAGTTCTTGCAAACTGTATCAACCAAAACAGATCTGCCTAAGCGGTTTGAAACTTTAATTACGAATTCAGTAGACTCTATAGGAAAAGTCTTACTATTTACTAAGTTAATGCATATATAAGAATGCGTTGATCCAGGATGTATCAAAGCAATCACAGAAGTATGATAAAGTGTGAAAGTACCCATAATCACATCTGGAGATGAAGCTTCCTCACGAGCTTGAATGGCATAGGCTCTAGCAAGTGCACGAGCCTCGGATCTAACAACAATTTCTTTTGTTCCCCTCTAACTGCCACTTCCATTTCTCGTATTTCTGGGAGGTCTACCACTAGATGCATTGCCACTTGGCCTCAAATTTTGTACAATCTCTTGCTCGACAGATTCGGGGCAATCGCGGATAAAATGGTCTAATGATCCACATTTGAAACAAGCCCGATCATACAGTCTATAATTACCAGGATGTCTTTTACCACAATGTTTACACTCGGGTCGATCGGATCTAGCATTTCCAACACTAGCAACAAAAGTAGCTGGAGCTTTTAAGCTCGAATGCGATCTAGCACGATCTCTACTCAAAAGTTCCACATTAGCCTTTGAATGACTATTATCATCTAGGAATTTCTTCGTTGTCGAATGAAATAACTTGCTCGATGATCTTTTCCGCACTTCTCTAGCTTCTGAATCAGCTTTTCTTTTCTCTTTCCTGAGCTCTTCAGCTTTACATGCTCGTTTAACAAGCACGATGAATTCTTTGATCTCAAGAATCTCGACTAACAAACGAATATCCTCATTGAAGCCATCCTCAAATATTTTTCACATTATTGCCTTAGTAGATACACATTCTCGAGCATACTGACTCAGTCTTACAAATTCTCGCTCGTATTCTGTAACAGACATACAGTCTTGTTTAAGCTCAAGAAATTCTTTGCGTTTCTGATCAATAAATCTCTGACTGATATACTTATTTCGGAATTCAGCTTGAAAGAAATCCCAAGTGACTCGCTCTCTCGGAACCACAGATATTAATGTCTTCCACCAATGATATGCCGTATCTTTCAAAAGTGAAACGACACATTTTATCCATTCATCCAAATTCAAAGACAATTCATCGAACACTCTTATCATATTCTCTAACCAGAACTCAGCTCTTTCAGCATCATCATTTGTAGTAGCATGAAATTTTTTAGCTCCATATTTTCTAATCTTCTCAACCGGAGGCTTAATCACTTGATTCAAATTAGCTTGTGGCATGACTGGGACTTGCGGAGGATTTACCGGGGGTGGAGGTTGTTGAACAACAGGATTATTTCTAATGTATTGGGTAAACCAATCATTCATCATTTGATAGAAGGCTTGTCTAGCCTCTCCATCATGGCTACTCGTAGCTAGTGTAGAGTCGAATGGCGCTGTCCCTTGCGCAGTAGTAGGCGCATTGCTTTCTACATCATTAGCTACAGCTCGTTCGGGATCCATTTACTATATAAAAACACATTTTCATTTTCAGGATTCATTACACTATCGCAGTTCATAAATATGACCATTATAGCTAGACTCACATACGCTATGGTAGTCTTAGAACCGACTAAACCATAGCTCTAATACCAATAAAGTGTAACACCCCTAACCCGTATCTGTCGTCGGACAAGGGTTAAAGATGTTACCGGACAAACCAGAACATTTATACACAATTCATATACATCATCCACAAACATATTCAAACATCAATATTAAGTCCCTTACATAGGTCATCGAGACCTTAAACATGCATTAGAAAGGGGTCGGGACTAAACCGAGCTCATACAAAATTTTTCAGAAATTAAACATTTTTAAAAGATGTACAGGTCACACGCCCGTGTGAACAGGCCGTGTGCCTTACACTACTTTAGACACACTTGTGTGTCTAGCCCGTGTCAAAGCAGGGCATACATACTGACTTGCTCACACAGTCACAAGACACGCCTGTGTGCCTTAGAGGTGGTCAAAATTGACTTGGGTCACACGGCTAGCCACACGCCCGTGTGCCTTGGCCGTGTTCAAGCTCGACTTACAATTGTAGGGTACCCCAAGGGACACACGGCTGTGCAACATGAGCGTGTGTCGCACACGCCCGTGTCTTTGCCCGTGTGGACAAAAATAGGTCAATTGGAAAGTCAATTTGCCACCCATTTTGAGTCAAACCTAAAAACATCAAACCAAGCACAATTGCATCATAATTTCAGCCAATTTCAATACCAAAACATACATTATTCATGCTATTACATTATCAACAAATTCTATTCTCAATTCATCAACCAAATCATACCAAATCTAAATTAAAATCATACCAAATCATATGTTCCAATACTTCAATTTACATCATTCAATCTCATGATCAAACTTACCATTTTCTCAAATAAACCTATACCATTACTTACCAAAATGACCAATTTCTATAGCCATTCAAATTACATCATAATAATCATATTGCATCACATATTTCATACCAATAACTCATTCATATACATAACCATAATCAAAGTACTTCTAGCCTATACATGCCATACTTCAATATATACATTTTCAAAAGGTACCAAAATATAGTTCGATAGTGTGGTGATGATCCTCGATAATCCCCGAGCTCCCAGTAGCTTCGGTATCTATAAAATAGTTGAAAAAAACACAGAGTAAGCTTTCAAAAGCTTAGTAAGCCATATACAAATAAACTCATCATTCAAAACATGTATACATAATCAAATCACATATTTTGAAGCCAATAACCAAAACAAACCTCTTGTTCATATACATATCACATATTCTTAAATCATTTGCACATATAGCATATATCCACATGCTTAGATTATATATCATCATTTGCATATATACTTACTTTTCATTCTCAAACATAGTATATAATTCAAACGTACCTGAATCGGATACACATCTTATATAATCATTCATTTTCTCGGAATGCTTGTTGAACCGTTCAGAATCATAAGGATACGCGAATAGCTCGGAAAGTACATACAATACCAATATCCCAGATGTGGTCTTACATGTAATCAAACATCAATGCCACTGTCCCAGACAGGGTCTTACACGAAATCAAATATGATGCCAATGTCCCAGATATGGTCTTACACGTAAATCATAAGTCGATGCCAACGTCCCAGACGTGGTCTTACACAATAACACATATCGGATCCTATGTCATGACATATGTATCCTAACTATTCCCAAGGTTTGTACAGGGCTTTTCGGACATTGGAACTTTGTCGATACTTTCTTGGATATCTCATATTCAACTATCATATTATCATTCATCATTATTCAATAACATATTAGCGTAAGTAAACCATTTCAAATACATTTATTTGTATATAGACTTACCTCGTACGGATTCGGACGAATAGAGTCGACTATTCAATGACTTTTGACTTTCCCCGATCTAATTCCTTTTTCTTTGGTTCTTGATCTAAACATATTCAAATTTAACCACTTTATTCACCAAATCATTCGAATCAATCCAAAAACACATACTTACGGCATTTTACAAACTAGCTCTCACATTTTCACATTTTGAGACTTTAGTCCTTATTTCACAAAATCACAAAATACACATAATTTCTTTATACACATGTCTAGCCGAATTTTCATATAGCTCATACAAGCCCACATATTTCATTTGTTTCACATTTTAGTCCCTCAATTTCCAAATTTCACAATTTAGTCCAAATTACTCAATTTCATCAAAAATTCAAATACAAAATATGTTAACCCAAAACATATCTTTAATTTACCTTCGTCATGGGAAGAATCTGAACTAGAAATTTGTAGAAGAAGAGAAGAGAACCCGAGAGAGAAAATAGAAGAGAAATTGATAGAAGAATAAGAGGGAGTACTGGAAATTCTGTGTTAAACTTTTCATAACCGTTTTTCTATTCCTTTTTTCAAGTATATATGGAAACGAAATAACAACTCACACAAACTATACAATAGACAAAAACATGTCATTTAACTAAAACTAAAGCCGCATCGTTTTATCATAATTGAAACGAGATAAAACACAGCGTACAACACAACAGAATTAACAGAAATAACAAAAATATGAAAATATGAAAACCATTCCATATCATTAAACTTCACAAAGCTCACAATTTCATCAATGGCATATTTCAAAATCATCATCAAAATCAGAAATCGAGACATGGGCTTGATAGTATACAAAGTAACGATTACAAAAACGTAAAAATTATAAAAAACGGAACAAAAATCATACCTTAATCACCAAAATAAGTTGTCGAACCCTAGCTATTCCTTTTCCTTTTCTTTTCTTATGATTTTCGGTTATGGATAAACACAAATGGCTTAAATTTTCATGTTTTGATTAATTAATAACCATTAACTCATTATTTACCATTTTGCCCTTCATTAATAACATAAAAAATTTCATTAACCATAGGCATTTATGTCCATTCAAACTTTCAATGGTCAAATAACCACATAAGGACCTCACAATTAATAAGCCATATCAAATTGACACTTTTAACATATAACAAGTAACTTTTACACTTTATGCGATTAGGTCCTTTTATGAAATTAAACATACAAATGATTAAATTTTTATTCAACTTTCACACATGCTAATTCATATATTATAAGCACAGAAAATAATATTTAAATATTTTTTGACTCAGATTTGTGGTCCCAAAACTACTATTCCGACTAGGGTCTAAACCGGACTGTTACAATTCAATTAAGATCTTTTCACATACAACCAATTTAAATGAATCAATTTAGCTTATTTTTATCAAGTCATCACTTTATCACCTAACATATCATATTTCAGTCCAATTTAAAGTCAATTCCTTAATTTATCAATTTATACTATCTTCAATTATGTTCAATTTAATCTTCTATCTAACCTTTTTGCATCAAATTGTAAATGACAACATATTTACAACTATAATTTTAAACACATAAAAATTTAACACAAACATATTTTATGAACTTACTTAATACAACCAACAAGCAAATTAGTTCATAGGGACTATTTTACAATTTTCCCTTTTTCTCAATTTTTTTTGTACGATTCAATCCTTGATCTATATAATAATTAAATTCAATTTATTCAAAATTACATTATTATATTCATTTTATGTATGTGACTTATAATTTCCAATTTACAAATTTTTCTCATACTTTTACACATTATTCAATTTAGTCCCTAAATCAAAACTATTAAAAACTTCACATTTAAGCCTCAATACACATAACCAATTCTAATTTTGTCCATAATCAACCTTCACTCACTTAAAATTACAATATTTTCATACTATGTTTAACATTTTTACATATTAGTCCTTAAATGCAAAACTAACAAAATTTACTTAAAAAAATAGTTCAAAAACATTTCCAAGCTTCAAATTCTTCCATTTGACATCAAGAACATCCAAAAATAGTCAATGGTAATTTAAACAAACTTTAACAAATTTGAAAATGGAGATATGGTTTAACTGAACTTAATTGCAACTATTTTAAAAACATAAAAATTATTAAAAATGAAATTTGGAAAGCTTACCATGCATGGCTGAATGTCTAAATGTGTTTGAAGCTTTTTGGTTTCTTCAACAATTGTGGTGTTTTGGTATTGTAAGAAGATGATGAATGAAGGCCACTTTTTCTTTCACGTTTTAATGTTTTTTATTTTAATTAAATTTTAACTTAATTAATAAAATATAGTATAAAATATGCACTAACCATACAAGCCATTTCATTATGGTCTTTTGGCTCTAAACCCTCAAACATTATAAATTAAACATTTTGACAAATAAAAATCAATATCAATCAATATTTATTATTTTTATGATTTAACCATTTTTCATTAATTAATCATTCAATCACTAAAACTTTTAGACCAAACTTCAATTCACTTATATAAAAACTCCATAAATATTTAATAAAAATATTCACGGGCTCGATTTAAGAAAACAAGGTCTCGATACCTCTTTTTTTAAAACCACTTGACTTTCGGTATGCACCACTTGTACCTTCACCAAAATTTTTGGACCAAACTTCAATTCACCTATATAAAAGCTTCATAAATATTTAATAAAAATATTCACAGACTCGATTTACAAAAACAAGGTCCTGATACCTCATTTTTCAAAACCACTTGACTTTCAGTACGCACCACTTGTACCTTGACTAACTTGCCAATTAATAAAATCTATTAAATCACAATTCACTATTATATTATATTGAACTCACAAATATTAATTAAATATATCTATGGACTCTCTTGTCAAATTTGTGATCCTGAAACCACTGTTTCTGGTACCACTGAAAAACGGGTTGTTATAAGCACTTGCCTCCACTATATGACTATCTATATTTATTATATTCTTGTACGACATTTTTCATATTTGGAACTAGTTAATCTACCATGCTTCAGGCATGCATTAGGCTCATTTATTCTAACACGTTGTCTTCCTAGGACTTCAATTCAAATAAAAACATTAGCTGCTATATAACACTTGATTATTCTCACTAGGTTAATAAATACATCTGGTAGTTAACTTGCAACGAAATGAATTTTCCTTTTTGAACTTCTGATTCAAATTACTTTTTATGAGGATCTATATAATGATAGTTCATTCTAGGTAATTATTTCATCTAGCTAATATTTCTTGTAATAGCCTATTTTTTCAGTGAAATCGAAACAGTGGTTTCAAGACTACAAATCCGACCCAAAATATATTTTATTTTTATTTTATCATATGACCCGTAATATGTTAGAAATGACGTGTGAAAATTTTGATATGAAAATTTTATCGATTAAGTGTTTAATTACGAGAAGGATTAAATCGCATAAAATGCAAAAGTTGAATTCTAGTAGTTATAAGGATTAAATAGCTATGAAATTCAAAACTTAAGGTCCTTATATAGTAATTAGACCATTAAGAAAAGTATGTAGATTTTTAATGATGACTCATCCATGGAAATATAGAAAAAGTTCAAGGACTAAATTAGAATTTGAAATAATTAATTAAATTAAAAGATGATAAAAAAGAAATATCATCTTATTCTGTCATCTTGAACCTTAAAAATACATGGAAACCCTAGGAGAGAGAAAATAAGCTTTCAAGGCCTAATTAGATCCAGAAAACACAAACTTGAGGCTAGATCGAGGAAAAGAAAAGATTTCGGATTAGTAGACTTTTACGCGAACAAGTATCGAGGTAAGTTCGTGTAACTTAATCGGGTATGCAATTATGTTAATTGAATGCTACAATGTATGTAATGTGATTTATATAATGTGCCTTTTATGTATGGTATGATGGATAATTTATGTGTGCATAAAATGATGATAAAGGGGTTAGCCCCAAACAATGTTGAATTTCGATGAACATATGCACTTTCCCAAAATGGATAAGGTCCTGCATTTGTTGCGGATGAGATTTAGCTCGGATGAGTAATCCCATTGACCTTTTTATAAAAAGGATTTAACTTACCCGATGTGATACCTCTCGAGCATACGTTATGATTAGGGTTTAGGCTGGACTGGTAATGCTATTTGAGCTCCCCTGAGCATACGTTATATAAAGGATTTAGCTTGGACTGGTAATCCTGTTAAATGATATGTGGCTCGAGAGAGTGTTTCTTGGTTGAGTGCCCTAATAGGTACCCTTGAATAAGAAATTGACGAATTGTTGAATCATACACTTCAAGTGTACTACTTGATCATTCATTGGAATTCAATGATTCAAAGGACATATAACTCTTGATTTGGCATGAAAACCTTGAGATGAAATAGTAATGACTAGATAGAATATTGCTTGATGAGCTCATCTATGTTACTTGATTTATATGAAGATTTCGGTGACTAACATGTTTGATTGAATGTATATGCTTAGGCAAATTTAGCCAAATGGATGGAAACATGATATTGTATGTTTAGATTTGATAAGCAAGATTGGTAAGTTTAATTTCCGTTATACGAACTTACTAAGCATGTAATGCTTGCTCTTTCTATTTTTCCCCTGTCTTATAATGCTTGGAAGCTCGTGAGGGTTGGGAGATCATTGGAACATTGCCACACTATCAGCTAGCTATATTGGGTATATATAGTAGAATCATTTTGCTATAATGGCATGTATAGGAAAACTTGGCCAATGGTAGCTTGAAATGTTATTTTGTACCCTAGCCATTGGAATGGCTAGTGATGGTTCATTTTGGGTATGATTTAATAAGCTATTGTGATATATATATATACACACATGTGATATGCAAAGTTCATGTGATCAAATGTTGTTAATGCCTAAGTTAATCTAAGGTGAGTTTGTAACCATGTATGCATGAAATGGTATGCCTTGATGAATGATTTAATTGCCAAATTTGAATGCTTGAAATTGTTGGAATTGGTTGAGTGTTTCATGTGCAGGTTTTTGGGTGATTTTGGGTGAGAAATAAAGCTAGGAAATGGCTTTATTTTGTCCACACGGGCAGACACAGGGCGTGTGTCTAGACCGTGTATGACACATGACCTGGTAACACGGGCATGTGGTTAGGCTGTGTGTCCCCTGTACCTTAATTTTGAGAAACAGAATGCTCAAAATTGGGCACACAGGCAGAGACACGGGCAGAGACACATGGCCTAACAACATTTGATCACATGAACTTAGCATAACACATGTATGTGTATATATATATATCACAATAGCTTACTAAATCATACCCAAAATGAACCATCACTAGCCATTCCAATGGCCAGGTTACAAAATAACATTTCAAGCCACCATTAGCCAATTGTCCTATACATGCCATTATAACAAAATGATTCTACTTTATATACACAAGATAACTAGCTAATAGTGTGGCAATGCTCCAATGATCTCTTAACCTTTACGAGCTTCTGAGCACTATAAGATAGGGGAAAAATAAAAGGAGTGAGCATTACATGCTTAGTAAGTTCGTATAACGGAAATTAAACTTACCAATCTTGATTATCAAATCTAAAAATACAATATCATGTTTCCATCCATTTGGCTAAATTTGCCTAAGCATATACATTCAATCAAACATGTTAGTCACCGAAATCTTCATATAAATCAAGTAACATAGATGAGTTGATTAAGCAGTATTCTATCTAGTCATTACTATTTCATCTTAAGGTTTTCATGCTAAGTCAAGAGTTATATGTCCTTTGAATCATTGAATACCAATGAATGCTCAAGTAGTACACTTGAAGTGTACGATTCAACAATTCGTCAATTTCTTATTCAAAGGTACCCATTAGGGCACTTAACCAAGAAACACTCTCTCGAGCCACATATCATTTAACAGGATTACCAGTCCAGGCTAAATCCTTTATATAACGTATGCTCAAGGGAGCTCAAATAGGATTACCAGTCTAGGCTAAACCCTAATCATAACGTATGCTCGAGAGGTATTACATCGGGAATACCCGTCCAGGTTAAATCTTTTTTATAACAAGGTCAATGGGATTACTCGTCTGAGCTAAATCCCGTCTGCATGCAAGACCTTATCCATTTTGGGAAAGCGCATATATTCATCGAAATTCAACATTCATTCGAGAGTAACCCCTTTATCATCATTTCATGCACACATAAATTATCCATCATACCATACATATAAGGCACATTATATAAATCACATTACATACAATGTAGCATTCAATTAACATAATTGCATACCTGATTAAGTTACACGAACTTAGCTCAATACTTGTTCATTTAAAAGTCTACTAATCCGAAATCTTTTCTTTTCATCAATCTAGCCTCGAGTTTGTGTTTTATGGATCCAATTAGGCCTTGAAAGCTTCTTTTCTCTCTCCTAGGGTTTCCATGTATTTTTAAGGTTGAAGATGACAAAATAAGATGATATTTCTTTTTTATCATCTTTTAATTTAATTAATTATTTCAAATTCCAATTTAGTCCTTAACCTTTTTCTATATTTCCATGGATGAGTCATCATGAAAAATATACATACTTTTCTTAATGGTCTAACTACTATATAAGGACCTTAAGTTTTGAATTCCATAGCTATTTGATCCTTATAGCTACTAGAATTCAACTTTCGCATTTTATGTTTTTAGTCCTTCTCGTAATTAAACACTTAATCGATAAAATTTTCATATCAAAATTTTCACACGTCATTTCTAGCATATTACAGGTCATATGATAAAATAAAAATAAAATATATTTTGGGTCAGATTTGTGGTCCTGAAACCATTGTTCCGATTTCACTGAAAAAATTGGTTGTTACATTTCTCTCCCCCTAAATTTAGAAAAAAATGTCAAATCAAAATAATAATAAACTCATATCATAATTAAATTTTGAATTTGTTCAAAACATCTAATAATACAAGTAGATTCATAAGTAATATATATTCTCAATTTTTTTGAATACCGGTTTTGCACATTGTGGTAGAGCAACTTAACCATACATCGTACATTAAAATTTCTAATTCTAAAATGGGTTATATTTGGCTATAGACCAAAAGGCAATTGCAACGAGGAGTTTTAGTGTAACTTATTGGTATGGTGCATACAAGTGTTGATTCATGTAAAATATCATATTTTTATTTATATACAAAAGTTTTATTCTCAGTAGATATGGTTTAGTTACTAGTTGGAGGCATTTACTTCATAAATTCTACTAAACATACGTATAAACAATAAAATTTTTTCGATAGTTACCTACACTGAAAATTTAACATTCAATCATCATTGAAAGTTTGAGAAATAAGCTCACCAACATTAGCAACAATTGTCTTGATTGCATATTTGAAAGTTTTGTTCTTAAACAAATCATTAAACAAGTAATCTCGCAAACTACAGGTTGCAATTTGATAACTCATATGTGATTTACTTGTAGTTGCATCTTCCAAAATCATATCAAAACATCCATTTGTTGGATAAATGGACCCATATTTGTAACACCCCTAACTCGTATCTGTCGCTAGAATAGGGTTTCGAAGCATTACCAAGTAACCATAATCTAAATCATTCATTTTCAAACACTTCAAAAATCATAATATAATTCATCATTAACATGCATAGAGTCCCTTATTAAAGCCTTTGATGGCTTAAAATCAATTGAGAAATGATTTGGGACTAAATTGGGAACATTTGAAAATTTGAAGAAAAAGTTAGAAAAATTTTACTGCAGGGGTCACACGGCCATGTGGACATTCGAAGTAAGGACACACGGCCATGTCCCAGCTCGTATCTGTGCTCGTGTAACTCATTGACTTGGGTAACACGCCAAGCACGCCTGTGTGTCAAGCCGTGTACCCTTTGAAATGGCCTCACATGCTCGTGTGCTAGCCGTGTGTCTCACACGGCCAAGTTACATGCTCGTGTGGACCTAAAATGTGCCTTAAACAACAAGTTTACCATTTTCTACTTGCTTGGGCATTAAACAACTAAAAAACCATTCGTTTAACCTATTCAAAAAATGATCAAACACATTCAAACCATGCCAAAACAATCATCCTAAGTGCCTAACCAATGTACCCTCATTGGTACCACATTTATATCATCAAAACATATCATTAATACATCATTCAAATCCAAATTATAAACATACCAAAATCACTCCATTTAGCCTAGTTCATAACCACCTAAACATCAACTAAAATTCACAAACACCTAACCTATCTTGGTTCAATTCAACATACCATATTATGGAATCAAACACAAACACATGATTACATATGCACCAACCAATATTACACCTATAGCTTTATTTACAATCCATCCACAAAATAACTATCAACTAGACATCCTACGTACATGCCAACACAAAAGATCAACATCACCATATTTGAGATCGGGATCGTTGTTGGATGCTGAATCAGAAATCAAAAGTGAAGTACCTAACCTGCACACGAAAAACAAAGTCGTACGCTGAGTAAAACTTAGTGATATTTTTATAATCCGAACATTTAAAGACAATAAAATACAAAATGCATAATTGAATTATAAACACATGTTAATGACTAAGATCAAAACTATCATATGCCAACCTTTTGAATTCATACATATTAGCACATCATTTCATACTATACTTAAATTGCACATGCTAACATCTTTTATTTGATTAACAATGTCCTAATTCACACAATTGCTATATATATAGCTATTCACATATCAAACCAAAATTGTTTATACATTGGCATTAGCCATTCAATATTCAATTCATGAGTACATAACTCATGTATCTCATTTAGTCACAACATATCTCATTTTCATGTTTCAAATCATTATCCCATTTTCAATTCACATACAATATCATCCAATATCAATTATAGAACTGTTTTATTTAATTACCCCTATTAACACGACTCAGTCTCAGACGGATACATGGATACACGGATCCAACCAACACACCAGTTTGGCACCCAGTGCCTCATCGGATAAATCTGAAGTAATAACTACGCCTAACGCTATATACATTGACACCCAGTATATCATCGATTAAATCAAAGTAAATTGACATCCAGTGCCTCATCGACTTGAAGTGAAAGAAATCCCTGAACTCTTCCTATCCTATGGCATGCCATCTATATCCGACTCAACCCTATACAGTTAATAGGGTTTAATTTCACATTTCCAATATAACCAATATCCAAAATCAAGTTTTCATATAATCACATATACACATGAATTCAATTCGATCTATAATAATCAATGTCCAACTTTCACATTTGCACATATATTCATTTCAATTCAATAATCAATACATTCATAATGTATATACCAATTCAATTCATTTCAATAAACTATCAAAATGTCAAATACTCACCTCAAACACTTACCATATGCATTAAATCATATTACAACAATTAACAACTAAGTTTGGATTATAGAAATACAAACCGTGGATTCCGAGCTGTTCAATGTCGATTTTATCCTTCCTCTTTTTAGTCAAGGATTCCGAAACGACATTAGCTACAAAATTAAAACAATTAAAATTCATCAATACAACACAATTCAATTTCATTTTGAATATTTCAATTTTTACTCAATATTTTCCTAAATTCCAATTTAGTCCCTAAACTGAGACTAATTTTTATTCTTCACCTTTCATTCTATATTTTTATACAAATTTCAGTTTAAAGTAAATTTAACTCCCTATTTTAAATTAAACCCTTAAATTTCAAAATTTTCACAATTTAGTCCCTATTACTCAAAATTTACAATTTGTTCTACAATTTAATCCTTTTTCTATTTCTAGCTTAAAAATCTATCAATTTAATCCCTAATACTAAAACTATTTAAGAATAACATATTTAAAATCTTAATCAGTGCTAAAATTACAACATGGGTCGGGTAGTACTAAATACCGGGATTCCAAAAATTTAAAAATTACAAGAAAATGGACTAAATTGACTAACCAGTTGAACTTTGAAAGTCTAAAACCCTTATGTGCCGTCCAATCTTTTTATTCTTTCTTTTTATTTTTGAAATTGCATGTAAAAGAGAATGTTCATTCTCTTTCATTGTAACACCCCTATCCCGTAACCGTCGCCGGAATAGGTAAGGGGTGTTACCGGACAGACAGAGCATTTCCGAACAACACAGCTTCACAGATATCATATAACATTAATACATTTGCATTCATCAACAATTCATCCATTAATATGGTCTACGAGACCTAAAACATACATTTAGGGAAGGTCGGGACTAAACCGAACCCATTCAGAATTTTCAGAACTTAATCAAACTTTTCAAAACTGACAAAGTTACACGCCCGTGTGACTAGGTCGTGTGACTCACACGGGCACAAGGCACGCCCATGTGCTCCAACCGTGCAAAAAAGAGGTCCTATACTAACTTTTTAACACAGCCAACAGGCACGGCCGTGTGCCATGACCGTGTAAAATTTAGCTAGCTACTGACTTTTTCACACGGCCACAAGGCACGCCTGTGTTCCATGGCTGTGTGGCACAATGCAGGCTTGGTTTAAGCCAATTTTCCACCCCATATGGTTCCAATCCTACAAGCTTTAATATGCAAAAATTATGCTAACATTTCCAACCAAGTCCATGCTTAAATATGACCAAAACACATTAGAACATGGCACATTACCACATACACCAAAACAATACACAAACATATCATTTGCTAGCCAATTCAAATGGCATAACTTTTATACAATTCAAAACTTAATACATAGGCATTCTAGCCTATACATGCCATACATAGCAATATTTACACTTCAAGAGTACCAAAATGAGTTCGATAGTGTGGTGACGATCCTTGACTATCCTCGAGCCATCAGTAGCTACGACAACTAAAATACAGACAGAAATTACACAGAGTAAGCTACGAAGAGCTTAGTAAGCCAAACACAAATGGTCTAATTACTAAAGCATATATATCTAGTTCAAAACAACAATAAGAATTCATAGCCATTTCTCAGAGTTGTTCATAAACTTAACCATGCTCATTTGCTTGTATGCATACTATATTCATTTCCATGATTCCGAACCTACTTTGCAGAAACAGAGTCTTCCATATTCAGAAATTAAGTACGATACAAACATACCTATATAGACTACACATTTCACATGTTCATTTTCAAATCTCATACTTTGTCATCAGACGGTTTAGAAACGATACAAATATTCATAAACGAGTATAATACCAATGTCCTAGACATGGTCTTACATGTAATTCAGTATCGATGCCTCTGTCCCAGACAAGGTCTTATACGAAATCAGATACGATGCTGATGTCCCAGACATGGTCTTACACGTAAATTTCAAATCGATGCCTATGTCTTAGACACGGTCTTACATGATAATTCAGATTAATACCAACGTTCCTTTATCAGGATTTCAAGGCCGTCCAATGTAGATAACAATTTATAAACACAGAATTTAATCAACTTAACACATAAGTGTAGTTTGACTTACCTCGTACATATTTCGGACGAAAATGAGTCGACTATTCGACTACTTTGGACTTCCCTCGATCTAAGTCTGATTTTCTTTGTTCTTGATCTAATACAATTCAAATTCAACCATTCAATCATATATTTCTTTCAAAATAGTTCATGAATACATATTTGGGGCACTTTACAATTTAGCCCTTATAATTTTAGATTTTGACACTTTAGTCCATTTTTCACAAATTCACCAAGACTATAACTTGGCCAGATATACATGGCTTCCAATAAGCCCTTACAACATGTTTAATTCACAAATTAGTCCTTCAAAACCTCATTTTCACAAATTAACCCAATTAGTTCATTTCATCAAAAATTCAAGAATAAAACATATAACCCATCTAACAAGCCTTCATAATTCATCCAAAAACATCACAAAACTCATTATATCAAAAATGGCATTTCATGAAATCATAGAAACAGAAATTCAAACATGGGCTTTGAAGAACACAAAGCAATAATCACAGAAACGTAGAAATTATCAAAAACGGGTGAAAATTCATACCTTAATTTATCAATCAAAGTGCTGAATATACAAAAGCTTCAAACCTTTCTTTCATTTGCTGGTTTTCGGTTAACATGCATGAGAATAAGGCCATCTTTGTTTTGTTTTCATTTTTAATTAACATTATTAACCATTTAATAAAACATAAATTTCCATCCACTAATTCCTATAATTGTCCACCATTTAAAAAAAATGGTATAATTGATATGCAAGGACCTTTATTTTAAAAGCCAAGCCAAATAGGTGTTTTATCATCTAGTACTCAAGTTTTACACTTTTCGTGATTTAATCCTTTTTCATAATTAAGCACGAAAACAAACAAATTAAATCACAGAAATTTCACAGATGCAAATTCTCATATCATAGACACAGAAAATAAAATTAAAATATTTTTCGGACTTGAATTTGTGGTCCCGAAACCACTATTCTAACTAGGGTCAAAACCGGACTGTTACATTCATGCCACTTTCTTCTTATTCGTTTCATTTTACTTAAATTTTTATTTATTATTATAACTATTATTATTATTTTAAAACTTATAAATATAAATTATATTTCATTCATTAAACATATAATATATATTAAATTACCATATATATTTACTACAACCATCAATGTCGTTCACTATACATATATAAAGGTATATTTACTACATTAAATCCCTTAATTAATTTTTAATCTATAATTCAACATTCACCCTATACACGATTTAGTCCTTAAGCTATAATAACTTTAATTCAAGTAAATTCGCTTAACCGGAACCTAATTAACTACACAACTAGCTTTGTAAATACTTATTAAAAATATTTACGAGTCTGATTTACAGGAACAGAGTCTCGGGAGTGCACTTTTCGACACCCCTGACTATAGGGTCATTACAACATTTCTTTCAGAAATGCTAGAAATTCAATCTCAATTTTTGTAAGTGAGGTCCTAATAATTCATATTCTTTGAGATAAGCATCACTTAAAAAAACTTTAAGCATCACTTAAAAAAACTTTAAACTAAATAATCTTTAGATTCTTTAATAAACTTCCATGTAAATTCTTATTTTACTGCATCATTATTGATCAAATGGTCTAACTGATCATGACAACTAATTAGTATATTTGGACTAGTAAACTTTCAATTTACTATGCACGTGATTCAACAATACTAAGGTAAACTTCTGGTTTACTATCGCATGTGATTTAACCATACATATAGATATACTAGTATTTTATTGAAGAAAACACCAAATTAATAAGTCTGGAGATAGTTATGAAGTTCATCTTTGAAGCATTCAAATATAAAAAAATACGCAATACAATAAAATCATAGCCTAAACTACATGCATTGTTGCAACTAAAATCTATTAATTTTCAAAATTCTTGTAACACTTTATACCCCACCCGGCTGCCGAGCCCGAATACTAGGATGCTAGACCACCACCACACATCATTCACTTAGCAAACAGTTTCATAAGTAAGCAATCGTCATCTTTATGAGTTGTAGTCTTTCAACCACTTTTATCGTTAAAACATGCCATACATTAAAAACATCAATCAAACCTACAAATGGGCCAAATTACAAAATTTCCAAAACTGTTACGTAGGTATCGATACTGTCTCAGGAGTATTGATATTTTCTTTAAGTGGTACCGATACAACATGAAAAATCGATACCAAAATAGCATTCTCTTTCTTACCAAATATCAAAACGTCGATAATTATCGATACCTTTCGTAAGGTATCGATAAACTTACCCTGAGGATCAATACTCGAGCCAAAGTATCGATACCAATTCCATATTTTGTTTCCCTGCACCTTCAAAAATGCAAAGGTATCATTTTTAAAAAAATTACATATCGATACCTCCGCTCCAGATTATAAAATCTCAGCATACTCCAACATTAAAACCATTCAAACTTAATCCTAAACAACATGCTTCATTCACCATAGTTAAAGAAACGTAAAAAATATTTGAAATAGTAGTTCCAATATCATATTCAAGTCCACATACTTCCAAACATAAATAGCATGCAAACAACCCAAAAATTAACTTAGCAAAACTGATATAAAATCTACCACATTGCCTTAAACTCCCATATCAAAATAACCATTAACACCTACTATAATGACTAAAGAATGGCTTCGATTAGTCCCTTGAAGGCCACACAAGTCACACTGAAAATGCAACTACTCTGCAAAGGTTAAAATGGAGTGGGTGAACTTAACAAGCTCAGTGAATGCTCAAAGTGACCATTACGTAAACAAGTCATTATGCATCAACTAAACAAACAAATCTTGTATTCATAACATATTTAAGTTTGACATCATATTTCACATATTTAACCATATGATTATTTAAGCATATATCACAACACAAATAAACCATATTTAGTCACATTCAATCATATTATAAGATAGTTCGGTTATTGAGATTATAAAACATAATGTGGACTCTATCACCATACATCGGATACACGGATCTCTAACACACCAATAATGATTCATAGAGTCATACATGTCCCATAAATGTAGCATATAGCTAACACTCTCCAACACACCAAACACACATATCCCGGTAAATGGAGCTTAGCTCACATTCCCTTCTCTCTCCAAAAACTGTCCCTGGGCTTCAATGCCCAAAAATCATATCACAAAGTGAGTACTCACAATCTTATGGCATGCCAATTATATCCAACGATCTCATAATAACACAAGGCCAAAATATCCACATTATTATCACATATTTACTTATTAATTTTCCACATATTCACTATATATTCACATCATTAGCATATTATAAATACTGTTACATGGCATGAATAACATACCCACATATTTACTTTCACATGGCATGAACAATACACCCTCATATTCACTTTCATATCAATCATCATAAGCTTATAGCATAGGTCATAACAATCTCATATATGTTCATAATTTCACAATTTAACAAGCATACATATATCACATTTAATCATAGGTGCAAGAACACTTACTCTCAGAATTTAGAGTAGGGGTTTAGGCTACCTCTAAATTCCCAATTACAAAATAAATCATCTATGAGCAGTGATTCCAAAACACTCACCAAATATCAACTTTCACCGAAAATCGAGAGCTTGAACTAGCTCTTCCTCTAACTCATAGAAGGATCTAATGAATCCGAGGCTTTCACACATAACAATCACATAATAAACACAGTCAAATGATAGCCAATGACCCATTTAAACTAACCAAAACAAAAGCCTAAACTACATTTTCATGTAACTAAAACTTTTAGCATGATGGACTTAAAACGTAAATATCTTGACCTACACTTAACCTTTTCGCATGGAACAAGTTTCATTCATCTCCGTATTTATCTACGACTAAACCCTAACCTTTAAACCATACAAAACTACATGTTTCAAGGTATCAACATTTTTCGACAAGTTTTGACCATAATAACAAAAAATCATTAAAACATGAGCAATCATTAACAAAACTTCAAATTAATTTTAGAAACCTTCTAATCAAGTTAAAACAATTTGAAAAACACTTTTAAAACACATTTTCATCCAAAATCTCAAATTCCACCATTAATGACCCAATTTTTGGGTTTTAATTAAAACATACAATTTTATAACTAAAAACTCAATTTAAAGTCTAGATAACATTAAAAGCCAATGGAAAAGTGAATGGTTACCTTTGATGGAAGATTAAATGAGTTTTTATGCAGATTCGAAAAACCCACGATTGAAGAAGATGATGAAATCTATGGATTTTGTAAGTTTTTTTCTTGGAGATTTATGAAGGTAATTGACTTGGGAATGATAGGAAATCAAAGTATTATGGATTGAGAATCAAAATCAATTGAAAGATCAGGGGGATAGTAAGGGACGACAATAGCAAACTTGGGAGAGCAACTATCGTGAAATAGAACTGGGAATGGGGGTTTATTTTAAAACTGGCAAAACTGTAACATAAATGCTTACTCTTAGGCCCTATTTTGGGGTGTTACAATTCTCACAAAAAAATATTTCATTTGTATAGATATATGTGCTAAATTAAGCAAAGCATATAAGTATACCATAAATGAATAATAATTAAAAGTTGGAACACAAGATGAAATTACTAATCTTAATTTCAAGATCAATCTTATTATCAATCCTCACATTATCTTCATTTTTCCACTTTTGGTGGTAGGAAGAATTTTTATGATTATCCCTTTTACGATTATTATAAAGTCACTTACTCTGTCCACGTCAAAGATTACATCTTCTTATATTACTACATTTGCTTTAGGGAATAGATCAGGTCTCATACAATGGGTTTTATGATTTTTCATTTAATAACTCATTTTTAATTCAACCATAAGTAAACATGACATTAATTCATAATATATCTTAAACCCATTTCTTTTTATGGTATTACTATTGTAGGAGCACATTTGAAGCTTGAAAAATTGAAAAAGTTTCCTTTAACAAGTTCTTATTAGTAATATTATTCCAACATAATCGAGAACTCAAAAAGATATACTCACTTACAGATTTAAAATATTGCAACTTCAAGTGCATTCAATCATAATAAGCTTTAGATAAATTTATCATATTTCGATGTTCATATCTTTCACTTAAATCAATTCACAATTCCAGTGGATCTTTCATAATCAAAACGCAATCTTTCTCTATGCTTTTCAAAATAAAGATAACTATCCAAGTATCATGCATAATATAGTTTAATAACTTAATCTTTCTCTATTAAAAGATGTAGATATTTATAGCAAGAGTGATTCATACTAGATTTTTTTTTCTCATTCACAATCTCAATATGAGATCTATCATAGAGAATATCTTTTAAAAAAAATTAATTTCCTTTGAGACTAATTAAAACATAATACATTAATTATAACTTTGTTTATTCGGATAACAATGTATTAGCTCTTTTGGTTCCTTGAATTATTTTTATAATACAAAATATTAACGTCTTTCATTACCACATTGAACATAGGGTAACATTATATTAGCTCTTTTTGAGTCTTAAATTAATTTTGTACTACTAAAGTTTAGTTTGCTTGATTACCAAACAAGAAAAATGTTTTTTTTATCCCTAAGGATAATATGTATTATTGTATTATTTACGAGACATATGTTTTCTTCCTTTTAAGGAATATTAATAGAATGATAAAATATTTAGATGTACGATAGGCACATTTCATACATTGAGAACATAAGTTATTTCTCTTCCATTTCTAGTTGTGAACCTCTTATCATATTAACAATTATGCATTTTAAATTTATTATCATGCTTGCATTCACTTCAGGGAATGCGATTTAATAAGATGAGCTTCTATACATGTAAAATACATTAGAATAGTGTAGAATAATTAGAAACTTTAGGGATCATACATAACTAATTAGATAAATAAATGAAAAAATGGTGAAGTTTGATCAATAAAATCTCAACATTGATATATTAGCTTGACAGGAGCTTTCAACTAATTTTGTACTACCAAATATTGCAATAATATTGGTTTATTTTAGTACCAAATAAGATAAATACTTTCCACTAGCATGCATCTACAAACTGATGGGCAAACAGAAAGAGTGAATGTGTAACACCCCGAACCCGAGACCGTCGCCAGAGTCGAACACGAGGTGTTAACAGACTTCAAACCACTTATTTGACATTTCCCCGGCAAGCTGCCAATCTGCGTACTAGTCGCTTTAAAAATTGTATCTTGAGTTCTGAAACTCGAAATCCAGTTCCGTAAATTTTCCCTGGAACTAGACTCATATACCTATATGGTAAAATTTTTGTAGAATTTTTGGTCGGGCCAATTAGTACAGTTTATTAGTCAAAATCTCCCATGTTACAGGGATCGACTACACTGACCTTTGCGTATTACGACTTGGATATCTCCCTGCACAGAGCTTCAATACCGATGCCGTTTGTTTCTATAGAAACTAGACTCGGAGAGGAATCTGTACATATATGGAATGACTCCTAATTATCTCTGGTTAATTTATAATGAATTTCCAAAGTCGGAACAGGGAATCCAGAAACCGTTCTGGCCCTGTCTCACGAGAACCTGAATATCTCTTAACATACTCTCCATATGATCGTTTTGTTACTTCTATATGAAAATAGACTCATCAAGCTTCGATTACATAATTTATTCATCAATTAATTCCACTCCTACTATTTTTAGTGATTTTTCAATCTCACGTCACTGCTGTTGCCAGCATCTGTTATGAAAGCAACTATGCCTATTTCGTGATTTCTCCTTGATCTAACTAGTGATTCATCATACATATCACCAATTATGATCATGACTAGCCATGCCAAAGGCTAATCATTGTCAAACATCTCCCTACTACACTATTTCCATATCATGAATTTTAACACCAAAATAATCAACCATGACATATGGCATAAAAAGGTCGAATTATCAAGATTTACGACCTAACGTTATGAAACCAAACCCAACCGAACATTTATGCCATTTTCGCATGGCTAAAAGTTTACATACCAAAGTTCAAACACAACATAATAGCCTATACATGCCGAAATGTTCTCCTAAGCCGACTAAAAAGAAAATACCAAAACTTGCTAGCCGGTGTGATGACTCCAATGACGGCCCGATCACGCAAAAAGAGACGAGTCCAAGAAACCTAAAATAGGTGACAAGGAAACACCGAGTGAGTATATAACTCAGTAAGTCATAAGCAATGCACTACCATCCATTAATAACATTATCACAATAGGAAGCAAAATGGAACGAGGCTAGTTACTCCATTCATACCGAACCATACCATAGTTCCTCAAACCTATCGGTTCAATCTCATACCAAGTCATGCATTCACATTCCATATACTAATCAATAGGATATTCGAGGCATTTTCATACATCATTTTATTTTCGTTACAATCATACAACTAAACGACCTTTCACCTATTCCACGATAAATCTTATGTACGTGACTTCAATTATAATTGTCACATAGGTTCAAACTTACCAAGCTCAACTTCAAATATAAACATATCGCCTATTAGTCACGAACTCAAGGTACTTACCCGATCCGCTGTCCGTGATCGACTCAATAATGTCGCACACTTAGTGTTCATAATGATTCAAAAGTATATATTAAGTCCGCACACTCAGTGCTATATAATCAACTCGCACACTTAGTGCTACATAATCAAACTCGCACACTTAGTGCTACATAATCAAGCTCGCACACTTAGTGCTACATAATCAAGCTCGCACACTTAGTGCTACATAATCAAGCTCGCACACTTAGTGCTGTACAATTTAAACCCGCACACTTAGCGCCAATCTCATGATCATAAATGTTTATACCCGCACTCTTAGTGCCGAGATCAACAACTCAATACATCTCACCTCTTTTCTCTTCATCCAACACTTTCATCACCACATACATACATGTATATATATATATTTATCATTCCATTCAGCATCGTTACATAGACGTTATGATCATTTAAATTAATACAACTATATGCTTAATGACTTACTTTGTGTTGGGTAGGACGGTTCCAACTCGGCTACTCAATGATCTTTTCTTTGCCTTTGCTTGATTCTCCTCCTTTAACTCCTTGAGCTTAATCAATAAATCAACTAGTTTAACCATCTTGCTAAACATTCATAATTCAATTACACATGCACATGTATGTTTGTATATTCGGCAACCATCCTCACTAATTACCCATTTAGTCGATTATACACATAATTAAAGGTAACATCACGAATGGGCATACTTATGTGTATATACACATATATATATGTATATATATACTTCGGAATGGGCATCACAATTAGATTTAACACCACCTTCATACTCAATTAGATGGCCGAATGCATGTATATATGCACAATGTCAACTATAACATTATTTAAACACCTAATTTCATCTCATGAACACTCGACCCATTTTTACCCCATATGGCCGAATGTGTAAGATTACATTCAACACCACCGATGTACTTAATTAGGTGGCCAAATATACCAAGTTAGACTTGACATTATACGTCACAAAACTTTACTACCTATCATCAAGCTTTCATAATTCATCAACAATCATTCAAAAGCTCAAGCATTCATCAATGGAAACTCACAAATTCATCAACAATTTCAGAAATTAGGGTACGGGCTAGCTAGATAACTAAGCAACAATCACAAAAACATAGAAATCATTAAAAACTGAGCTAAAATCACTTAATTGCTAGCTAATGAGAGTGTCAAATGCTTCAAACCCTAAATGGTATCTTTTGTTCTTGAAATTCGATTGAATAACACCATTAAAAAGATGATATGTTTATTAATTGTTTTTATTTTAACTTAATACATAAATTACAAATTTAACCTTAGTTAATAAACATTTAAAACATTCATTTATTGCCCTTTTTGTCAAAATCCATTAACAATGTTCTAATATCAACATAAGGACCTCTCATTTAATGCCTCATAGCAAATAGACACTTTTAAATTATAGAATGCAACTTTTACATTTTACGCGATTAAGTCCTTTTTCTTAAATTGAGCTATAAAACAATAAAATTATTTCACCAAAATTTCACACATACATGTTCACATGCTATAAACACCAAAAATAATATTAAAATAATTTTTTGACCTCGAATTTGTGGTTCCAAAACCACAGCTTCGATTTAGCTAAAACCTAGTTGTTACACTTACAATCGAGCTTAGAAGCTTGACAAACTCTAGCCATGGTTTCCTCTTGTAAATTTCGGCCATGGGAGGAAGATGGACAAAAATTGGCTTTTATTTTGGCTTTTTAACTCATTTAATTACCAAATTACTAAAATGCCCTTAATGAAAAACTTTAGAAACATGTCTAATGTAACACCCCTTACTCGAGTTCAACTCCGGAATAGGATACGATGTGTTACTGTACTTAAACACATGCTTACAAACATTTTTGTGCCATAAACTTTTGTCCAAATTAAAAAATTTTGAAAATAGAAAATAAAGTCCTAAATACGAGCCCACGAGGCCCAAAACACGCTTCGAAAAAGATTCGGGACTTAACTGAGTGCTTTAGAATACTTTGAAAAATTTTAAGGTAACCAAGGGCACACGCTCGTGTGGAAAGGCAACACACCCGTGTGTTTTCTTAAAATGGGCATGTTGAAGGCCCGTGTGACTCAAACGGCCTTAACATATAGCGCTCGTTTCCTAAGCCTGTGCAAATTTATTTTTCGATTCGAACCTACAGGGGTTTTCACAGAACTTGGCACACGCCCGTGTCCATGGCCCGTGTCTCTCACACGACCATGACACGCCCGTGTCTTAGCCCGTGTGCAGAAACCTTGACATTCTGTTTCTGACGTCAGCAACCCCTTAAGGGCACACGACTATGGTACACGCCCGTATACTAGGCCATGTCTTCTACACGGCTGAGACACACAGCCATGTCTATGCCCGTGTGTTTACTACCATGCATACTTACTTGAAAATTTGAGGTGTAGGGGACACACGGCCGGACTACACGCCCGTGGGGTAGACCGTGTGTCACACACGGCCTAGGCACATGCCCATGTGTCTTCCTGTGTGGACAAAAATAAGGCTATTTACCAAGCTTTTTTGCCACCCTTTCTTTCACCAACCTACATAATATCAACCAAAACCAATCCAAGCACAACACATATAACCAAATCAACCACAACCATGAGAAATTTGCATCAAATGCATTTAATAATAATCAATATTAGCCAACATTAATGGCTGATACAAAATGAATATCACATCCATCATATGAGCCAACACTTGTGGCTGAACTAACAAGACACTAAACAAAAGATTCAAGCCCCTATACATGCCACAATCAAAACATTTAAACTAGCTATACCAAAAGCTTCAGGTGATAGTGTGATCGATGCCTCCAATGTCCCTTGATCCTCGATACTAGCTTCACAGCACTATGAGAAAATGGAAAGGAGAAGGAGTAAGTACAAAGCTTAGTAAGTTGCATATAAATAAGTAACAACACCAACCATACATATTATAAATCAACACAACTTTCTTGAATGAACCAAGATTAATATCACTACATGCTTATATATCACAAGCATAAGTCAAAGATTACAATATCATCCTAAAATTATTTCATAGCTAGAACTTACTCATGTCATTCTTACGATCAAGGCAACATAACTAGACTCATATCTCATGAGTTTCGAATAAGAACCTGTATCACTCACAACATGATTATATCATTCCATATCATTGTCATAAGCTTAAAAATAACCCGTGAAACCATTTTGAATACTAAAGGATATCTGACAAGCCTTACACTAAGGGTGAATTGCCGATGCCATGTTCCAAACATGGTCTTACACTGGCTCACATGTTGAGGCTGATTCCATGTCCCAGACATGGTCTTACACTAGCTCTCTTCTCAATACCAATGCCATGTCCCAGACATGATCTTACACTAGCTCTCACGGTGTGGCTGACGCCATGTCCCAGACATGGTCTTACATTAGCGCACATATCAACGTCAATGCCATGTCCCAGACATGGTCTTACACTAGCGCACATATCAACGCCGATGCCATGTCTCAGACATGGTCTTACACTGGCTTTCAAAACATTGTCGATGCCATGTTCCAAACATGGTCTTACACTGGCTCTCATATCGTGGCCGACGTCATGTCCCAGACATGGTCTTACACTAGCGCACATATCAACGTCAATGCCATGTCCCAGACATGGTCTTACACTAGCGCACATATCAACGCCGATGCCATGTCCAGACATGGTCTTACACTGGCTCTCAAAACATTGTCGATGCCATGTTCCAAACATGGTCTTACACTGGCTCTCATATCGTGGCCGACGTCATGTCCCAGACATGGTCCTACACTAGCATACATATTACCCAAATGTCATGGCATGGATATCCAATCTATTCCTAGGCTCAATCAGAAATCTACTACATTAAATTTCCATCATGCATTACTCATACGCAATTTCAACCATGTTACGCAAAATTAATCATTCAACACATAATTACGATATAGTTGCATTACTTACGTACAACTTACCTCGGTATACAAAAAAGGGCGACTAGTTGGATTTAGTCTACTTGCTCAGCCTTCCCCCAGTCTAGGTCTAGATTTCGTAATTCTTGATCTAAAATAATAAAAATTCACTAATTTAATCAATGCATTTCATAATTCATATTTTGGAAAAATGACCATTTTACCCCCAGACTTT
Source organism: Gossypium hirsutum (assembly GCF_007990345.1). Lineage (NCBI taxonomy): Eukaryota > Viridiplantae > Streptophyta > Magnoliopsida > Malvales > Malvaceae > Gossypium > Gossypium hirsutum. The sequence continues at coordinate 63,940,577 of NC_053433.1, read as the reverse complement.
CACAAAATTACTATTTTACCCTTAGGCTCGTAAATCGATTTTTATCAGATTTTCTCACACCCAAGCCTAGCTGATTTCTTTTTATACTAGAAACAGCCCACAATTCCCATTATTTCAAACAGCCCACAATTCCCATTATTTCACACAGTTACCACATAATTCATAACTTATGCAAAATGGTCTTTAGTTAAGGTTTCTATCAAAACTATTTCATAAAAGTTGTTTGTTTAACAACCAAGATTCATTTTCTTCTATAAAAATTCAGCAAACAACATGAATACTCTCATTGAAAAACCCTAGACTCTCAACCATTTTGCAAAATAGTCCCCTCATTAGATAGCTTATGCTACTAGGGTCCTAAAAGTACAAAAATTATCAAGAAAAGTCATCAAAATCACTTACTTATGAGAGAACTTAACGGCTGAAAATTTCAAGCTTTCAAAACCCCTTCATTGCTGAAATTTCAGTGGAGAAGAGAAGAGAAAAAAAATGATAGCTTTTCCTTATTTTATTTTATTCTAGTCAAATTAGTCACCAAATTTCACCTAATTTTGACCCTTTTTTATTTTCTTGTCCCTATGGCCGGCCATGCCATTAATAAAGGCCTATTTTCCCTTTAAAGACCGTTAATTTTGGTTCTCTAACTATTTGACACCTTTAGCTAATGAAATAAAACTTTTGTCCCTTATGCGATTTAGTCATTTTTCGCAATTAAGCCTACAATCGCTAAAATTATTTCACCAAAATTTTCATGCACTCATATAATTATTTTAATATAAAAAAATTCTCCGACCTCTGGTTAGTGGTTTCGAAATCGCTGTTCCAACTAGGCCCAAAACTGGGCTGTTACACCTAACGATGTCCATTTTTGTCCAACAACTTAACCAATGGTCTAATTACCATTTAAGGACCTCCAATTTAAAATTTCATTACAACTAGACACCTCTAGCTTATAGAACTCAAGTTTTGCACTTTTTTGCAAATTAGTCCTTTTGACCAAATTGAGTGCGTAAACGTCAAAATTTTTGAACGAAATTTTCACAAAATCATTCCATAAAACTGTAGACCATAAAATTATAATAAAAATAATTTTTTTATGTCGGATTTGTGGTCCTGAAACCACTATTCTTACTAGCCCAAAATCGGGCTATTACAACTTTCCCCCCTTAGGGATTTTTGTCCCCGAAAATCTTACCAGAAAAGAGATTAGGGTAATGTTCTCGTAGTTTCCACTACCTCATCGAAGAGTCCTCTTCGAGGGCAATACTTCCAGAAGCACTCTGTCATCGATCTTTTTCCTCATAATCACAAATCAATTCCACCTCGTATATCTCTTTCCAATCACCTTTGAATTCTGAAATACAGTGTCGGAGCATATCATCAAAGATCTGAATTACTTTCTCAGGCTTACCATCAATCTAAAGATGAATTACATTGCCCAGATGCAACTGCGTACTCAGAATGATATCTATAGCATCTTTATCTCATTATTACTCCACTATTATCACTGATTACAATAGCCCTGAATATTCTTGACATTCGGCTTTTACCTATTGAAAAATCGACATCTGAACACAAACTCAAAAATATCAGATTACATACCCGATCATCAAAATGTCTTCTTCAAATAACTGCATATTTATTACTACCTGAATGGATAAACAAGCTACTATTGAGTCTCGTACAACATTTTCTGCATAAGCTTTGGATAATTCATTGCGTGAATTCTATCTTGGAGTAATAATAATAGAAATCAGAATCAAAAGTTATCTCACACTATACTCATTTAGTTTACCACTTACTATCACATTTCTAAGGTTCTCAATCTTGCAAAGAAAACATCGCTTTAGCTTTTTAATTTAGCTAAATTCAGACTTCCATCAAATAAGATTTATCATGTAACCAACACTCACAAAATGAACAAAGGCTTTCCATTCAAGCATCTAAAACTATATCTACTTCCCCAAAGGTTGATCGTTAACTATTCACAATCTTTCAATAGTTAAAACGATCAACGTTGTCTTAATTTCAGTTTTTTTTCTGTAACATTAGATACTTTATACTCTTGGAATCAAGAAACATATGATGTTTTTCATTGAACAAACAATGATGTCATCAATTTCTCAACACAGACATACTAGCGGCCGACTCTAAGTCACTCATCGAACTTTAACCGTCCGAAAGCATAAACTGTCACTTTACGTTCTTATATTAAAACACATTCCAATCCGTTTGATAGTGCATCACTGAAAAATCATGAATTCTTTACTCAATTCAACTAGAACCCAGAACCAGTGCTTCGGTTAATAACACCTTCAACTGTTTTCAACTTCACTAACATGCAAAGGACCATTCAAACTTTCACAAATGTGATAACTTTATCAATCGGAACAGCTTTAACTCATAACAACATCATTCAATTAGAATAAATCTAATAGGTATACCTCTATATCATACTTTCTAGAATATGAACTCTTCCTTCAAACTGTCCGTCTATTCACCCATAAATGTACAAGATTTTATTTTCTTACCTGAGGATAAATTTAAATGAATATAACTCAAATTACCTTTCAACTGACCAGCTTGCTCAAATAAAAACAACTGAGTCGTTCTCAACTATCAAATAATAACTTATTAAAATACTCCTTTCTTCATGCTGTTAAACAACTCAAACATACAATCTTTTATAATTCCCTTAACATGCTAATCAAAGATCCTTACAACTGCATTAGCTCAAGGAAACAAAATATCCTGATTGAATTCATTGACTTTAATCAAACTTACCTGAGAAAAGAAAACCATCATACGATTTCAACTTGAGCTTCCACTATCTATACCTTTGCCGATATCAAATTCTTTCACTAAAATTAGAGAAATCCTGATACCAAAATCACCATGTTCCTATGATCGAACTAGAAATACACCCATAATAGACATAGTTATCACAAGCCAAAGAACACACTTTAAAGATGAGCCATGATTGATAATTTACGAAATAAGGATGATAAGAAAACTGAGATAAAGAAATCCAAGATGCGATACGATACCGGAAGTCCGAGAACATAACTCATATAAAAATAATAAAGATCTTGATGACTCCTCAGAGAAAACCAGAAGGATACACGCTTTGGAATAATTGTAACAGAGATAATATACTTTTCCAAATATATATATATAACAAAACAACATCTAGTAGAAACAGAAGAATAGCCTCACATAAATTGTCACCATCAACTTTTATTCCAAACATAATAATAGAATCCCAAAGAGAGAGATAAGATATGCTGACCATCAACCAACCAAACCAACAGTGCTTTCATCTAACGTTATAGTCAGCTAGCATTCTCATACGATAAGAATTTCATCAGAAAATGAATAATCACACATATCTCTGAGGATAAATGAATACTTAAAATACCACGGAGAGATCATTATAATCTATTCAATTACAACTGTTACACTCAGACATCTTTATGATTCAAATATCATTTCTCTGACTAATTTTTTCATCACTAATCCCTTATTATTCCATTCACTAACGAAAATCAATCCGAAAGAAATTCTAGCAAATACATACTTTAGACATCATACCTGAATGAGTCGTTTAGCCAAGATTAAATTTTTCTTTAACCGTGACATTGTGAAATCCGAATAATATTTAGAATAACCTAGCATGTTTTCCAAAACTGTATTCACTTGCCAAACTATTCTCAACTTTGACCACATTATTAGTTATTTCGCTACTGAACTCTTTAGTCTCTCACTTGTGAGCTCATTCAACATAAATCTCATGAAATTTCATTATAAAATACCACATTGGTAAGAGGGTGAGGTCGTAAAGCCTCTAACTCAACTCTCATATACAAACACATGTGACTTAACATTCATCATCATCATAATATCATCAAAGTTATACGATTTACTTCAGGCAAATTAACATACATATTTATGTTACACGAACTTTCTGATTATCTTATTCAAATAAGTACACTTATACATACATTCCATAAAGTTTGAGTAAGTTTACTTATCGCATTCACTTAATCAAACAAGTTAGGCACATAACATCATATGAATGCCAAACAACATGGATGAGCTTGTCACAATATAAACATTCATATCATTTCACTTTTCCATATTTCAAGAATAATTCCCATTGAACCATTGTAATTTTGATGGATATTCGGGTAGTATACTCAAGGTATGCATGTCAAAAATTCGTCAACTCATATTCAAAAGTGCACTTTTGGCACATATTCATGGAGCACACTCTAGAGCCACATATGATATAGCAAGATTGCCAATCCAGGCTAAATCCTTTCTGCAACGTATGCTCTAAAAGGCTTACTCTGGATTACCCGTCCGGGTTAAATCCATTTCATAACATTTATAACATTTTATCCGTTTGATAAAATCACCGTAATCCATTGAAACACAACGTTCAACCGGAATAATGAAATTTTACCCATATTTCTTAACTTATGGTTATTTCATTTTGTACATCATCACATACATATCATGAACTCTTATTCATACATTTCCAAATTTCGACTCATCACAAACACATTTTCAAATATCTTAGTATAACTTTTAGCATTTTAAAAAAATAACTCAACTGGAAAGCATCTCTGTCTCAACAAAACAATTTCATCAGAGTCGGGAGATATCACGCTATCACGTGTTATATATGGCATGTATAGCTAGACTCTCACACATCTACGTTAGTCTGAGAATCGACTAAACCATAGCTTTCATACCACTAAATGTAACACCCCTTACCCGTATTCAACGCTGAAATAGGGTACGAGGCATTATCGGACGTAAACACAAGCAAACATACATTCTGAGTTGTAAATTTGACACAAAATTAAAACTTTTTAACAATCAATCACATCGTCCCAAAAATGAGCCTAAGATGCCCAAAACATGCTTTGGAAGTGGTTTGGGACTAAACCGAGAACTTTAGAAAATTTTACGACATTTAGAGAAATTTTCACTAAATAGGGGTCATACGCCCGTGCGGGCAGGCTGTATGGTCACACACACTCGTGTCCCTAACCCGTGGAACTCTCTGTTTGTCACCCAAGAACAAATTGAAGTCACATGGCCAAGACACACGCCCGTGTCCCGAGGCTGTGTCCTTCACACGGCTGAGACACACGGTCGTGTCTCATGCCCGTGTGCTTAATACTGAGCATTCTGTTTTGCAACAATTTAGGTGCAGGGGACACAAGGCCGGATCACACGCCCAAGAGGCCCATCTGTCTACCCGTGTAGACAATAATAAGGCTATTTACCAAGTCATTTGCCACCCTTATTCACATATACACACAACACCACATGGCACAAATTCAAGCATGTAAGAGAAACCAAACAATCACAAGCAAGACAATAACATGTCATTCTCATTCCATTATTAATCATAATTAAAACATCAACCTCTCCACATCAAATTATGTAAGATTCCACATTCACAAATGACATTAATATAAATACACTCATAACCAACATTAGCCAACTTCAAGGCTATATACAAAATGAACCATGAACCATGAACCATTATAAGCCAACACATATAACCAAAAGACCATGTCTATATACATGCCATGAACTTAAAATACTTGAATTCATCAATACCCAAAATGATAGCTTGATGTGATAGGATCCCTGGCGATCTCTAACCCGAACTAGCTTGACGGCACTATAAAAAATGGGAAATGAAGTGGGTAAGCTATATAGCTTAGTAAGTCCGTATGAACATAATAAGCAACTCTTACCAATCATTTACCAAGTCTAACAATATAAACATAAAACAAAATAGTATAAGTTGCTATAAACCTCATAGTTATAAATTATTCAGTCACATTGTTTGCTATATCAATTTTCAAGCATAATTTAACATGTCTTGACATTAGCCTAATAATCGAAATCTCTCCATTATAACCATTTACCACAATCAGCCAATCATTTCAAACCTCATAATAAACATGCACATTGATTATGAGTGTTCACTTTCCAAGCATATATTCTAACATCTTTCAATTGTTTAAATCCCATATCTTCTCATAATCATTTTAATAGGCAATTATGCCAATCTTTCATTTTTCTCATATCCGATAAATCACAATTTGTGTGAATCAAACATGCTAGATCATAACTCAATTTGGCCCGAAAGCCAATTACATCATCACCAACTGAATTTACCATATATTTCGTACATCACAAGTATAGATCAATAATCACAAGGCTTTCGCAAAAACATTCTCATGGAAACCATGAACTCACAATATCATGAAGTCAATGTTTATAAACTTTATGTACATACCTGTACAAATTTGTAATACTTACATGCTCTTTCTCTTCTTTGACATACCTATTCAATTACACGTTGAACCACTTGGAATACTAAAGGATACTCAGGAATCTCGTACACACAGTACAGTACTAATGCCATATCCTAGATATGGTCTTACATGTAATCTCGTATCAATGCCAATAGCCTAGCTATGGTCTTACACGAAGTCTCGTATCGATGCCATATCCCAGATATGGTCTTACACGTAATCTTAGTAACCCTAATGTCATGACATTTGTATCCTATTTATTCCTAAGGTTCAACCGGGACTTTCGTTTTATCGAATCTCTGTCGACTATTTCCGTAGTATTGTACTCAATAGCATTCACATTTCACTTCAATAATATATGACTTACCACAATTATATTAATTAAGCATTTATACATATATAATTTAATGCTTATTAAACATACAAACTTACCTCGGAATAAAAATGGCGAAAAGCGTCAAATACTCATTTTTCCTCCGTTCTATTTCCTAACGTCATTTTTCTTCATCTATAATATTTCATTTAACTTATTTAATCATTGTACTATTCAAATCAACCCAAAATCACATTATGGAAAAAATTACATTTTTACCCTTAAAGTTTGACATTTTTACATTTTAGTCCCTAGGCTCGTAAAATGAAATGTACTCAATTTCTTCAATCTTCATGCTCACCTAAACCTTATACATGCTTATAGCAGCCCACATTTTTCTTTTATTTGTATTTTAACACCCATTTTACAACTTTTTTACAAATAGGTCCTTTTTAACATTTTTACCGAAAATCACTTAGCAAAAGTTGTTTCTCTAACAACAAACATGCATTTTTTACCATTAGCCATCAAAATACACACATGTTTAACATGGTTCAAAGCCTAGACCTTAACCATTCCTCAAATTAGTGCAAGAAATAGGTAGATCATGTTACAAGAATTTCAAAAACATAAAAATCATTAAAAACAGGGCTAAAACAGACTTACAATCGAGCTTGGAAGCTTAACAAACCCTAGCCATGGTTTCATCTTGTAAATTTCACCATAGGAGGAAGATGGACAAAATTTGGCTTTTATTTTGGCTTTTTAATTCATTTAATTAACAAATAACTAAAATGCCCTTAATGAAAAACTTTAGAAACATACCTAACCATGTCCATTTTTGTTCAAAAACTTAAACAATGGTCTAATTACCATTTAAGGACCCCCATTTTAAAATTTCATAACAATTAGACATCTCTAGCTTATAGAACTCAAGTTTTGCACTTTTTTCAATTTAGTCCTTTTGACCAAATTGAGTGCCCAAACGTCAAAATTTTTTAACAAAATTTTCTCAAAATCATTCCATAAAATTGTAGACCATAAAAATATAATAAAAAATAAATTTTTCTATGTTGGATTTGTGGTCCTGAAACCACTATTCTGATTACACCCAAAATCGGGTTGTTACAGAATGAGTTTGGCATTTTGAATAACATGAGTATATATGCATTTATGTGTAATGGAAATGGTCCATGTTAATGATATCTTGTTGAGTAGTTTAGGCATGTATGCTTAATGGCTTAAATGGTGATTAAGTGTTATGTTATGAGATATGTGGTAAGTAAATGGTTGTGAAGGAATGAATGGTAATCTATGTTGAGCTTGAAATAATTTGGTAAGTTTTGGTGCATGTTTGTGTGGTTGATATTGAGTCATTTTAAGATGTTTTGAATGGTTAAATAATGTATACTATGTTGATTGTGTTGAAGTGTCATTTGAGGCATATTGGAATGATTTGAATATAGTATTTTAGTTGATATAGCAGTGAATTATATGCAGCTTATAAGTGGGTTTTATTATTCTTTAGAACATACTTGTATATGGGAAAACGTTTAGGTTTTTTTTTAGACCTAAAGGTTACTTTTTATACCACATGACCGTCTGCCACGCACGGTTCCAAGACACGACATCAGGTTGTTACAGGGGCTAGCACACGCCTGTGTGACGCTAGGGAAGTTATGTAACACCTGTAACCTATATCTATCGCCAAAATAGGGTTATAGAGTATTACCACAAAACCATAACGTAAAAACATACATTTTCAATCATTTCAATAAACATATCATAATCAATTCATATTCATGCATTTCGTCCCTTAATCGAGCCTTCGAGGCCTTAGAAACACTTTAGAAATGATTATGATATTCTTTTAATTTCTTCAATGGTGACTATTATGACTTTCCCAAATGTCATTTTCTCGAATCACGAGCCTCAGAGTCAGCTTTTCTTTTTTCTTTACTAAGCTCTTCACCTTTGTGTGTTCTGTCAACTAAAACCACGAATTCTTTTAGCTCAAGAAATCTGACAAGTAACTTTATATCTTCATTTAGTCTATCCTCAAACCAAGTACATATTGAAGCTTCTTTGGTATACACTTTAGAGCATATTTACTAAACTACAAAAATTTCCTCTCATATTTCGATACCGTCATCCAGCCCTTTTTCAGCTCAAAAAATTCTTTATGTTTCTTATCAAGAAACCTCTAACTCATGTATTTCTTTCGAAATTCTGTTCGGAAAAACTCTCAATCAATCCGATTTCTCAACACAACTGAAACTAAAGTATTCCACCACTGATAGGCTAAATTTTTCAATAATGATATTGCACATTTCACACACTCCGCCAGTGTACAAGATAATTCATCAAAAACTCTGATCGTATTTTCCAACCAGAACTTAGCTCTCTCTAGATCATCTTCAGTTGTACTTATGGACTCTTCAACCCCATATTTACAGATTTTATCAACTAAAGGTTTGTTTGCTCATACTAGTTCCAAACCCTGAGGAATTACGGAGACCAATTGGGGAACAGGTGGGGGTGGAGGTTGTTAGCCATCGGGTTCATTCATACGAACTCGATAAACCACTAGTTCATCACCTGGAAGAAGGCTTCTTTAGCCTCTCCTCCCCAGCCCTCAGATACGAGCCTACTTCCACTAAACGTTTCCCCGTGAACGAAGGCTTGCGCGTTACTCTCAACTTCATTAGAGTAAGCTCGGTTGGATGACATTATCTATATGAAAGCATAAGTCAAATTGAGTTAGGAGTTATTACACTATCACAAGTTATATAATGGCATGTATTTCTAGACTCGTACACACTATGTTTAGTCTGAGAACAGGCTAAACCGCAGCTCTAATACCCTAAATGTAACACCCCCTAACCTGTATCCGTCACTGAACTAGAGTTACAGAGCATTACCATAAAACAGTAACGTAAAAACATACATTTCCAATCATTTCATTAAACATATCATAATCAATTCATATTCATGCATTTTGTCCCTTCATCGAGGCCTCGAGGCCTCAGAAACACTTTAGAAATAATTTGGGACTAAATTGGAAACATTTGGAACATTGAGGAAAAAGTTAGAAAATTTAGACTGCAAGGGTCAAACAGTCATGTGCCTCACACGGTTGAGACATACGCCCGTGTCTCAGGCCGTGTAGCAATCAAACTAGGGACACACGACCGTGTCCCAGCTCGTGTCTGTGCCCGTGTAACTTTTTGACTTAGGTCACACAGCCAAGCCACACGCCCATGTGCCAGGCCATGTGCTAGGCCATGTAACTTCTTGACTTGCAGCCTTTAAAACTTATAGGGGACACACAACCGTGTTGCAGGGTCGTGTGTCACACATGGCTGAGACACGCGCCCTTGTCTTTGGCCGTGTAGACAAGAAATTGGCCAAAATCAAATCATTTCTTTCACCCACCTTAAGCATGTACCTAAACACATTTTCACATATGACCAAAGCATCAAAACCTACCCAAAACATGCATAAAAATGACAATGTCACTATACACTAATCCATACAACCAAGAAACTCAATAAAAACTCGATTTTTAAGCCTAAGGGTAAAATGGTCATTTTGTCAAAGTCTAAGGGTAATATGGTCATTTTACCAAAGATGTGATTTTCAATTGCCTAATTTTATTTAGTGACTAAATGAGTACATTTCGCTATTATAGATCAAGAAATACCAAATCTGGACCTAGACCAGGGAAAAGCCAAGCAAATCGACTAAATCGACTAGTCGCCATATTTTGTAATCCGAGGTAAGTTGTATGTAAATAATACAACTACATCACTAATGTATATGTGTTGAATTGTATTTGAATTAATATAGCATGAATTTCTTGATTTTGAAATTGAGAAATTATGATGATAATAAAGATAGTAGAGTTCCCATTCGAACCTAGTAAATATATCGGATATTCATGCCATGACATATGGGTTATTGTAAGCTAGTGTAAGACATGTCTAGGACATGCATCAGCCACATTATGAGAGCCAGTGTAAGACCATGTCTGGGACATGGCATTGGCATCGACACGAGTGCTAGTGTAAGACATGTCTGGGACATGCATCGGCCTCGAGACATAAGCCAGTGTAAGACATGTCTGGGACATGCATCGGCTACGAGATGATAGTCAATGTAAGACTATGTCTGGGACATGGCATCGACATGAGATATGAGCTAGTGTAAGACCGTGTCTGGGACATGGCATTGGCACCTTACCCACATTTGAGGCTTAATGAATATCTGATAATGTTCTGAATGGTTCAAAGGTGAGTATTATGACTTTAAGTTAATGAGCATGGTATAACCATATTGTGAGTGGTACCGGTACCTATTTGAAATGTATGAGATATAAGCTCGATATATGCTATGAAATTTATATGGATAGTGATGAGTAAGTTATGCTTGCACCTACTTTTGTGTTATGAGCATGTTAATGAATGGTAAAATTGTTGTTGTATATTTATTTATATGCAACTTACTAAGCTTTATGCTTACTCCCTCTCCTTTCCTTTTTCTTATAGTGCAGCCTATCTAGCTCAAGGATCAACGGAAGTTAGAGATATCAATCACACTATCAATCGAAGCATTTGGTTTAGTTTGATTTATATTTTTGAATATGGCGTGTATAGGGAACTAGACTTATGTTTTGCGTTAATATTAACTTGGCCAAATGTGTTGGCTTGGGATAAATCCCTCATTTTGTATTAAGCCTCAAATGATGGCTAATGTTCATTTTGATGTGTATGGAATGAAGTTATTTTAATGGTTGAGTAAAATGCATAAATGGAATGTTGTCTATTGTGGATGATTTGGTTGCTTGAGATAGTTTTATATTGGATTTGTTGGTTATTGTGTAGGTTGTGTAAGTAAGGGTGGCAAAGAGGCTTGGTAAATAGCCTTATATTGTCCACACGGTTAGACACACGGGCATGTGTCTAGGCCGCCCCATGGGCGTGTTGTCCAGCTGTGTGTCCCGTGCACATAAAAATTTCAAGTTAGTATGCATGGTAATAAACACATAGGCAGAGACACGGCCATGTGTCTCAGCCGTGTGAGGGACACGGCCTAGCACACGGGCATGTGCCTTGGCCGTGTGACATTTTGGGTTTGCTGACGTTAGAAACAGAATGTCCATGTTTTTGCACATGGGATAGGACACGGGCATGTCATGGCCGTGTGAAGGACACGGGCATGTCATGGCCGTGTGAAGGACACGGTCCAAGGACATGGGCGTGTGCCAGGCCGTGTGAAAACCCCTGTAGGTGTGCATTTAGAATTAATTCCACACGGGCGTGTCCCTGTTTTGCTTAGGCCGTGTGAGACACACGGGCCATCAGCACGACCAGGTCAAAATGGTCACACGGGCGTGTTGCCCTTCCACACGGGTGTGTGCCCCAGTGTCAAGTGTCAATTTTCTATAGTTGGGTTAAGGGCCCAGGTTGATCCCAGATAGTTTCCTAAGGTCGATTTCGGGATCGTAGGCCCATGACAATAAGCTTAAAGTAGAAATTGGAAAATTTTTAAATTGAGTAGAGTTTTGGTGACTCGAAAATGTTTGTTAGCATGAGTTTAAAGTTAGGTAATACTTTGTATTCCGTCCCGGTGAAGGGTTCAGGCGTGGGGTGTTACATGGATCCTTATTCACATGCATCAAAATCTCACAAGTGACACAAAACAACCATTTCCAAATGGTACCAAACAACCAAAATATTTGCATATATCAAGTTCAACTTAGCATTCAATCCAAACTTTAAACATAAGTTCCTTATACATGCCATTATAACCTTGGCTAGAACATTAAAAACTATCGATATATTCGCTGGATGTTGTGAAAGATCTTCGACGAGCTTCCAAACTAATTGAGCTTTCGATAAATTATAAAACATAGGAAAGAAAACTACATAAGCATATAATGCTTAGTAAGTTCATAAAACATTACCATTTCATTACATAACATTAAATTTAGGCATAATATCCAACCATAAGCTTGGCACAAGCCTAAGCACCAACAACAACACATGTTAGCATACTCGAGCATAATCCACTTGAATTTAACATATGTAAGCCATTACACATGAACATAATTCACTTGAATTCGCCATCTTCCTTAACATAACATGCTTTTAATGTAACTCACCATTTCAATCCTTTTCATAAATACACATCATGGTTCATATTGAACACTTACCATTTCTTTCTTTTCCATTCCTGTTGAACCGTTTAGAATACCATCAGATACGCAGGATAGATCATGCAAAGTGTGCTAAACATATAACTGTAACCTTTCCTTTCCTTTCCTTTCTTTTACATCATTGCTAACACGAGCTGTGAAATGGGCCTGCTCACACGAGTGGTAGATCGAAATGTAAGCTACACGATGCTGCTTGCATGAGTTGTGGAGTATCTGCAACAAATGCAGGACCTCAGCCATCAGTAGGACATTCAAGACCAACACCCGAAAAATGAAAACCCTAATGACATGTCATTTGTATCCTATGAATTCCTAAGGTTCAAATGGGGCTCGATAATCATCGTGACATTATTGGATTTACATGACTCAGTGACATAGAAATCAACATATTAACATATAGATCAATATAACATTAAAACAGTATTAAATCATACGAACTTACCCCAACAATTAAGGCGTAGAAACGAAGTTGACTAATCTAAAGCTTTAGCTTTACCTCGATCTAAAACTGTACGAGCTCTATCTTTATCTAAATATACAAATTTAGTCCATTTATTATTCATACTATTCAATTTAGTCCAAATTTCATACTTTTGTATAATTATATTTTTGCCCCAAATATTTTAACTTCTTTGCAATTTAGTCCTTAATCTCGTAAATGGAAATTTATACAATTTCATCCACATATTATGCTAGCCAGTTTACTAAGGACTCATATCAACCCAAAATAACCATCATTTCATAAATTTATCGTGGTATTTTACTACTTTTACAAATAAGTCTCTGAATGATAAATTCATTAAAAATCACTTTACAAAAGTTGTTTGTTTAACTACAAGGACTCATAATCTTTCATTTAATTTTAAGAATCATGCAAACATATTCATGGAAAAACCCTAATCCTTTAACAATTTTGCAAATTAGTCCCTAGGCTAGCTAGATTAAGCTACAAAGATCCCGAAAACATAAAAATCATTAAAAATGAAATCAAAAATCATACCATGCAAGTAGAGAAGTCTAGCTGAATGTTCAACCTTCAAAAATGGTGTTTTTCTACCCTATTTTCGGTGAAGAAGGTCTGTAGAAAGATGATACCTTATTTGCCTTATTTTTGTTTTACCTTAATTTATTAATTTACAAATTTAAACTTTATTAATTAACCTTGAATTCACTAAATTCATGTCCATGAATGTAAAAAATAATGGTCTATTTACCATATAATTCCCTTCACAATTTGATTTCATAGCTAATAAATACTTTTAACTAATAGAACTCTACTTTTGTACCTTTTTTTATTTAGTCCTTTTCACCTAATTAAGCATGCAAAGGTCAAAATTTCTTAATGAAATTTTAACATAACCGTAACATATTCCTGTAAATATTAAAATAATAAAATAAATATTTACTCATTGGATTTGTGGTCTCAAAACCACTATTCTAATTTCACTGAAAACGAGCTGTTACAAGTTATGCCTGTATAGTTGCTCACGGCATTAGCTTGTTACACAGCATGGTGACATGGCTGTGTGACTGTTATTGAATAATTACGCATTTGACCCACATGACCTTAGTGAGTTGCACGATTTATTCAAATGGCCGTGTGACTCCAGCTTCACATGGGCTCAGTCTATTAGACGGTCTGTCCACACAGCCTTATGTCTCCACCCTTATATGGCTTCAGCCCTTCACAGAGCTAGGGGACACGGCCGTGTAACCCATATTTTTCAAATTTTCCTATCTTTTTTATAATAGTTTCAATATGATCCTTGATTGATGCCAGATTCATTTAATAGCTTTCGTAAGCTTGATTTAATCTCGATCTTGATTGTATTGCATGCTTTACACGTTTATATGTGATTATTTAATATGGAATTGAAATTTGAATTATGGATTGTGTGTAACGTTCTATAATCGACTATAACATCTTATCACTCAGGTTCAGCGACCGAACCGGGGTGTTACAACACATGGTCTTCTTAAAGACATATAATACTTAATGAGCGCAACAGATGTTGGATCTTGATATAACTTGTAATGATCTTCGTACAATCACATATCTCATACAAGCGCACATATGATCCTATTGGCATGCCAATCACATCTTAACCTTTTACTAAGTTCACATAGGTATCAATTCTACATATATGCATTATCATACTTGTATTCATTCTTACGCACATATTCATACCCTGTAATCATTTACATTCACCTGTCATACCCTATGTTCGGTCACTTTTGCATTTTCGTACCTTGTACATTATTCTATCGTATAACAATCATTTATCTCATTGCATTTCAATTCAATCCAATTTTTATATATATTCACATTCAATTTTAGAATCGCATTTCAATTCATCATCAACACATAATTAACTCATACCATATAACATGTTTCAATCCATTAAGGTATTACAAACCATGCTCCACAAAATCATACTTATTTTCCATTTTATTCAATTCAATAATTATCATGATATTCAATAACAATCACAACAAATCAATTCATATAACAATTATATACTCACCTTGATGTTCATTCATGCAATTAACATGTATATGCAAGCAATTAAATCTATCCCGAATCATAAACGTAAAATCGAGATTTCATGTCGCTCATCAACAACTCTCTCTTTTCCTTTCTCTCTCGATGACTCAGTGTCAGTGTTAGCTATGCACAATAACACATTAAAATAAACAAAATAAATTTCCATTAATTCACATTCAAACATCAAGTCAAGCATATTTTACATTTTATTCAATTTAGTCCCTAAACTCGAGACAAGCGTAACTTTCGATATAAAGCTTTGGATTAAAATCTGATTCCACATTTACTCTTTAGGGACCCTATACTTCCTATTTCAAACATAATTTCATAACAAGTTTTCATTTTATTCAACTTGGTCCCTAATATAACAAGGTTAACAATCAAGCTTGTTTAGCTTTATAATTTAGTCCTTTTATAATCTAAGCTTAATTTTTATCAATTTCAATTCTAATTCTTCAACTTCTTAACAATGAAAACTTATGAAAATTTTAAAAATTAGACAAATTGATACACGGGCTAGCTAAATCAAGCTCCCATGATTACAAATCTATAAAATTAAAAAAATGGCTTAGGGACTAACTTGCTAAAATTGGTTGAATGCTCAAGGGTTTAAAGCTTTTCTCTCATGTTCTTTAATGGAGGACGATAGAAATGGAGAAGATGATAACATTTATCCACTAACTTTTAGTTTATAATTAAACTTAATTAATTAACTTAATCTTGATTAATTATACCACCATCACCATCCATTAATATTTAATTAAAATAGGTTTATTAACTATTTTAGTCCCTGGGATAATTTCTATCTAACTCTTCAAACCTTTTCCTAATTAAAACTTTATAGCAATTTAATTTTTACAATTTAGTCATTAGACCCCAAATTAACCATTTTTTTAGCTAATTTACTTAATTGAATTTCAATATATTTTTATAACACTTTCGTAAATATTCCTATATAATATTTATGGACTCAGTTTATGAAAACGAGGTTTCAAAATCGCATTTTTTGACATCATTAGAAATTGGGTCATTACATTCATAAAATTATTCTAAGAAAGAGGTAATTTTTCAATAATTGCAACCACTTGAAAGGATTTGCTCAAAACCATACGTTCAATAAGAATTTCATGCAAAATTAGTTGAAGCTCTTCAACTTGACTTGTCACAGTCTTTGAATCAACCATCTTGAAATCAAGAAACTTTCTGACTATGAACTTTTTCAAGCCTGCATCTTCAACTTTATACTTTCGATCCAAAGCTTCCCATAGTGCCTTCACACTATTAATGGACCTATAAACATAATAGATTTTATTGTCCAAGCAATTTAGGATGTAATTCTCGCATACAAAGTTATTATGCTTTCTTGCATCCATAACAACAACGGTTGTGGAATCATATTATTTCTTTGAGAGTTTCAATTCATCCTTAATTAAGAACTTAGCCAAGTTCAACATGGTCAAATAGAAAAACACCTTTTGTTGTCATCACTTAAAGTTTGTTCCATCAAACTTTTCAAGTTTCTCACTATGCACTAGTGAGGGTGATAATGGAACCGTCTATTCCAAAGAAGTCTTAGCCATTACGCCTTGAATTCGGATTCAAAATTTTGTGAATATTTGTTAGTTTTGAATATTTGGGCCACTGTTGGGGACTGGTTTGTTATGGACTACAAAAAAACCCTAAGCCCTAAACTTTCTTCCCACCTTTTACCCTGTGTCGCCAACCCTAGTGCTAAAACCCTAAGTATTTACACCTTGTTATGCTAGACTGGTCGCCCCTTTCTTTTCCCTTGATTTTCCTTGTAGTCATCTCCCTATTCTCTTCTCTCCTCTCCTTTACTCTTATCTTTTATTTCTTATTCTTTTCTCCATAAGTTTCGTCACTTCTTACACCACTATTAAGGCATCGTATTCCTTTCTATTCCCCTTCTAACCGTTGCACCCCACACCCCAATTGAAATCACTAGATTTTCACTTCTTGAACTACCAAACTTATCATTTGCAGCACTATAGTGATTGCTTAGATTTCATAAATACTTAAGGTTGCTGGTGATTAATCTATTCCTATTACGCTGGATGGTAAGTGAAAATCGTATGTTTACAATGAAATTAGAATTTAAGTACACAAATTGTGTGTACAATCTATTTCATTTTTGTATTGATCAAAAATGTATTATTTTAATCCCAAATCTAGTTAATATCAATTGGTAACTTGCATATTTTGTGTGAATGTGTTGTTTGAAAGATCGAATATAGGAGTATCGGATCAAATCTGAGTGTGTGGAGTGCCAAATGGACTTGTGGTGAAAGGTGTGTGTCCAAACCTTGAAAATTAGTGGCAAACCGTGTGTGATTTTAGGGTCACACAGGCGTGTGTCCTACATGGTTGGTCAACATGGCCACGTGCCACTGTAACTCTAGGTAATTTTACTGTCGCACAGCCATAAGTAGTTACATGGCTCAGTCACACGACCGTGTGACTATTGTAGGATATTTTGCTTACTAATCATATAACCATAGTGAGTTACATAGGCTGGACACATGATCATGTACCTCAATGTCACACAACATCAGCCTTTCACATGGCTTGGCCACACGACTGTGTGACCTCTGTTTTATAATTTTGCCTTAATTTTTGTGAAATGCTCCATTTTAGTCCCTGTATAGTTCCCAACTAGTTTAAATTTCTCGTAAGCCCAATTGAGACCCTTTTTTCCATATTTTTCTAAAATTTGTTAGATGTTTGATTATGTGTAAAATTTGAGATTGTTACTGATGTTTATTCACTATTAATGTTAAAACTACAATTGCTACTATTTACATGATAATCACATGAGCATACTACTATCATTATTTTTTATTGATCTGTAAAAGCATGCCATTACTGCCATCAATGATTTGTTGTACTGTGCATTGAGGTTTTGGGTTGTTAAAGGAGGAAGTGTTACTAGTGGCTTATCTGCATATCTACTGGCAGGTCATCTACATATCTACTAGTGGTATATCCATGTGAGCTTATGCTCTTACTGTTATGGTTTGTAAGGTTGGACGAGTTCTAGGAACTATTACTGTGGAGTGTCGCAGATGGATGGGTAGGATAAATTTTACTATTATTCTTGTATATTGCATACTTATTGATATCATTGTGAAACTGATAAACTGATTTGCTCTGTATGATGTTATTTACTATTTTATTTACTACTACTTGTGTGATAAGACCACGTTGAGTTTCATAACTCACTCCTTAGTTTTTCCCATCTTTTCAAATAACTCTTGAGGTTAGGGCTTGAACTTGAAATTTGGATCACATTTGTCTATTTGCAGCTAAAAACGTCTTTGTATGTTTTATTAATCCTTTTGGTTATTGAATTGTTTTTAAATGGACTGTGGCATGTACTTTAATATTTCATATGTGGTGTTTAAATAGGGGATTTGATATTATATGCTTTACCGTCAATGTTGAATAAGGCTTTCAGAATTTTACTTTCAATTATTTTATAATGGGGCAAATATGATTTTCCTATCAATTTTGGAATCAAAATCAAATTAACAAGATAGTTAAAATAAATTGATGGCTCTTAATGTAATAAGTAACTACAATGAAACCAAATGGAATTGTTTCTTAAGAACACTTCTCATCAATTTTAAAAAGAGATGGTTCCTTCCAAGAATTTTGAAACTTTTAATGTCAAACATATTTTACTGAACTTGAACATTTTACTGGCCATCTCGATGGCTAATGTAACTTTCATGATTCGACTATAACGTCTAGGCCAAGTTGGGGAGGTTACATTAGCCACATCAGTTTTAGAATTTTGAGCAAATGTCTTGTTTGCTAAAAATCAAGATAAAAAGTATTTCTATTAAAAACGGTTGGTAATCCAACAAAATAAACATATAAACAAAATAAAATATTTTCTTAGGGAAAAATAAATTTAATAATAAATATAAAATTTGTATATTTTTTATTCATAACCTTTGTTAAAATTAAATAATAATAAACTTACTTGGAAGTTGCACACTTACTGATCAAGAATAGATTTGATGAATAGAAAGCTTTGCTAAAGATTAAACCCTTTGTCCTTAAGACAAAATTACCTATTACTTGGTGCACACAATTTTGATGCAATTGCTTCTCAAAACTTCAACACCACCACCTCAAAAAATTACACACCTTTTGAAAATAAATGAACTTATGAAATTTAACTCAATTTTTTTCTCCACAATAATAAATCCATAAGCTAAAATATATAAACACAGTAAATCTTTTAAAAGAACTTCAAACTTTCTTCAATAAACTTTTCTTGAAAACAAGAGATACAATGAGGTCAAAAAATATCACACTATTTTTTTTATTAATTAAAACTTAATTGTAAGTTCATAAAACTTGCAATAAATTGTATATAAAAAGTTTATAAAGCTTCATTAAAAGCATATACATTTTGTACTTCTTAAAGAATTTTTCTTAATTTTTTTCTTTCAGAAACTTATAAAACATATTGTTGTTTTATTATTTTTATTAAATTATTCTAACAATGATTAAAATATTACAATAGCCGATTCTTTAGCTATAGAACAACCAACCACCACCCGTTTGCAACTACGGGCTTCTCCTGATGATGATGGTCTCTAGCCATTTTTCTAGTAAGATAAAGGCCAAGCTTGGAATAATAGTCTTTGTGTTCTAAGGTTAGGCTAAACTTGCATCTTGTAGGGTTTTGCCCTTCCAAACAGAGGTGAAGTCAGAAAATTTTTTAGGGATCGAAATTAAATTATAAATTTTTATGATCGTAAAAATGCAATTTCACCATTTTAATAACTTATATATATCTTTATAATTTTTAAAGGATTAAATCAATTTTTATCATTTTTAGGGGGCCAAAGTGCAATTTTACCTTTACTAATTTAAAATTTTAAAAATTTTAAAGGGCCTAAATGAATTTTTTTTTTCATTTTAGAGGGGGTCGAGCCCCTACCATACCCCTAGCTACGCTCCTGCTTCCCAAAACCTATCTAGCAGTTAGGAGTGTGGTTGTTCAATGAAACTTCTCCCATGGTGTTGGAATTCATCTTTTCTGGGATTTCCTTGTCTATCGAGTTTAACTCAGTTTTTCTCTTGATTGTACGGGCTTTCATTTTTAAACATTGATTTTAGATTTGGCATAATGATAAATAAAAAAAACCTCAATGTTATGATTTTTCAAAAATCGGCCCAATTTTAACAGTAAACATAAGTTGTCTGTCAGTCAAGTGCCCGTAAACGAAGTAAATCTGTGACGTCATAGATGACATCATCTTTTTTTTTCATTTTGTTTCCATCTTCTTTCTTCTTCTCCCTTTCTTTTTTTCCTTGCTGTTATAGTAAAAAAATTGCAATTCTCTTTCATTTTCAACTCCACCATTTAACACTTCACTTTTTCAAGAGCTTCACTTACATTGAGATTCAACACCACTTTGGTCTTTATATTATAAGGCATTCAAACAAAACATTAAGATTAGGACAGAACTCATACTAATATTAGAATCGAATCAAAGGTTTACTAAGTAGCTAAAACAACTCCATCGATTAATAAACAATAAAAAAAATTTTGAGTTTTAGTTTCTCAAATGCTCAGGATACACACACACACACATAATAGAAAGGGTCACTAACCAATTCATCATTGCAATAAACCTCGAAAGCACTGAAGCTTTGCAGAAAAGACTGCATTACATTCCTAAGAAGCCAAGTAGTTGTAATGGACCCGAACCTGTTTGCACGCGAGGAATAATACCATGACGATGGTATCATAATCCCAATCATAGGAAAAATCTGTTCACTTGCCATCATAATCCCTATTACTCCAAATTGGAAAACTAGAACCACTTTCGAAAGCAAATGTTTCGACAATGGTGGTGGATAGTTATCAAGCATTACATCAATTCCAAGAAATTGGGCTTCTAACATCTTCTTCATTGTCAAAAAAATTCCCCTGCAAATTTTCATCAATTACATGTTCAATTGTTACTTGTGGAAAAATATCAACTATGATATCCAAAGAAAAGGAAAACATCAAAAGAAAAAAAATCAAATAGAACCTATAAGAGCATAAAGCGCAAAAATTGATATTTATTGTGCTCCCACAGCCAATTCCTCCAATAGCGTTGGGTTTATTAGAAGGGAAAAAAACAGAAGTGATAAATTGAATAAGAAATTCAATTAAAATAATGGATGAATGATTAAAGTTACCTGTAAAAGAAATATCTAAGGTTTCAGGATTGAGTGAAGGTTTGGGTAAGTGGGGAATGATGGTGGTGATGGTGTGAGTGAAGCTTTTGGAAAGTGAGGTGTTAAATGGTGGAGCTGAAATTGAAAGGGAACTGCAAATTTTTTTACTCTAACAACAGCTACAAGGAAAGAGAAAAAGGGAGAAGAATAAAGAAGATGGAAACAAAAAAAAAAAGAAGATGATGTCATTTATGATGTCACATAGGCTTACTTCGTTGATCAGCGCTTGACTGACGGTTAACTCATGTTAACTATTAAAGTTAGGTTGATTTCTGAAAAAATTATAACGTTGAAGGTGTCAATAAAAAAAAGGTCAAAATCACAAAACCAAAAGCCCCCAAACGTTGAGTTTTTTTTTTTAAATTATGCCTTTAGATTTCTAGTTCTTATTAACCAGCTGAAATGGAGGACCTCCAAGTAGAAGCGATCATATGTATTTACTCAATTTCTTTGAGTAAATGGTTGAAACCTCGTTTTGCAAGGTAATGATCCCTCCAATTTTTTTGGCTGTTTAGAAGGGTTAATAAGGCTTGTTTGTTATCTAAGATTTTCTATTAGTGTATTGTCCATGTTCTCTTAAAGGTTGTTGTCCTGTGTTTCTAGGATCTTTTGTGTTTCTTCTAATGAAATGAAATCTACTTCTAATTTGTTAAAAAAAAACAATTACATCGATTGAGGGTGGGTTTGGATGGGAGACAAGGTGTGATGTGTTTAGCTTACTTTTTGTCTCACGCTACAGTATCACTATAGTATCTAATCTCACCGCGATCGCTATTTTTTCACTAATCACAGGTAAACGCACTGTCTATCTAAACCCAGCTTGAAACAAAATTGAAGGTGATATATGTCAAATAGTAAGTGTGCATTCAAATTTTTAGCTCACACTAATTCGAAGTTAGATTTGGACCACCTTTATCTCCTATTTTTTATATAAAAAATTAAACATTTTATCATAATAAATAAAAAAATATATTTATAGGTATTATAGATTACAATGCTCAAACTTTCTTTTATATATTTAGTGTAAGTTATGGATTTAGTTCTTATATTTTGATTTGGTCATTTTCAGTTACTTTTTTTTTCTTTTTATAAATTTTGAAATTTTAATTTTTACTCAAATGCTATTCGTTAAATTCGTTAAGTTAAATTATGCCATTTTTAAAATTTTATGCAATAAATATATTATCACATGTGAAATGCTATGTAAGCTTGTTATTTTCACATAATACTAAAAAAAAGTCATAACATTTTAGTTAATGAATTTAATGACTACTATTTGAGTCAAGATTGAATTTTAAATTTTGAAATGTATAGACACTAAAAATGATCAAATTGAATAACAAAGACTAAATTTCCTACTTACGCAAAGTATATGGACTAATAGAAAGTTTTGACTAAACAAATTGAACTAGTTGGATTAAGATTGAAATTCTAAAGTTCAAAAAATACATGAACTAAAATTTATCAAATTAGAGTATAAATACTAAATTCATAAATTAGGCATAGTATATGGACTAATAGAAGATTTTGAGAGCTGAAATCATGGTCTTTGAGGTGGGCCTACTCTAATACATAAAGTAGGCCCATTATCTTCTAACAAATCCAAAAATTCAAGCTTTTTTTTTTTAACGCTGAAAAAAAACTAGATCCGACTCGACCGAATATCCAAATTGCCGACCCTAAAAATTTGAAAGGCACAAAAACAAAATCAAATTGTGAAGGAAAAGATGAAGCGAAGCGACTCCCAGTCCCAGAAGAGTTGATGGCAATGACATTGCCTTCTTAGAGTTTTGAAGGATTCAACTTCTTCTGGAATTTGTGTCGCTTTTCTGGGTTCCATTTTATCACCAAATTTTGACAAACATTATCTGGTAATGATTCTTAATATATATTTTAATTTTGAATGCCAAAATCCTCTGTTTTTTATTTATTTAAATTTTCTCCTTTTCTGATGTACTATTTTATTTTATTTATTTAATATGTGAATTTGAAAAATTCAGTCTCGATGCTGTGATGTGTTTTTGTGTGTGTGTGCTTCTAAGATTTTTGTATAATTATTTTATTTGCGTATGTATGCTTTTGTAATTTCTGGCAGTGCACAGGAATTAATATTTATTGTTCTAAGAATTAAAATTGGTGAGATTTATCCAACATTTGAATTTTATTTGGTGTTTATTTTTTGTTTATAATCAAGCCACTACTTTTTATATCGCCTGGATACAGTAATTGAGAAAACTTTGTTGACTAGGATTAATTATATGAAGCATAGTTATAATAATTTTGTTAATTTCGTTGCGCCAGGGCAGTGACTGGTCTGGTAACGAATCTCTTCCTAACAAGTTTTATATGTTTGTTGGCTTCTTTTCTTTCTCTTTCATATTCATGGCATTGCTTTTGGTTCCATCCTTGTTTGGTATGTGAATGTTTAGTTTGTTCAAAATTATGCTAAAGGACCCAGTTTATGTTATTTGAAGTTATAAAAATGAGCGAGTTTTGCTTCTGTAAGTAAATTCTATGGCAAGCATTTAGTCTTGGTTTTCGTTTCTCTATCCCTTTTTACAATGCCTTTGGACTATATAACATTTTAAAGAAGTCTAAAGAGCAATGTAGGAATGTAATGTGTTAATTTGTTTCTCAGGTTGGTTACATTACTTATAAATTATATCTTGAAAAGGTGACTTTTTCTGTAATGACATTTTAGTTTGGACTATAATGTTATAAACTGCCATGGGCTGGAGAATTTTCATAAGCAAATTGATATTTTTGTGATTAAAGCTTCATATGAAGTTAGGACCTGACCTTGTGTGTTTCAGTAGATGCAGCAAATGGAGGAAGTGGACATTGATTCAGTATTGGACATGCCCAACACTGTCGATAAGCTATCTGTAAAGCAAATGACCAGATGGGATTATGTTGAACAAGAAAGTAAAATTTCAGTGCTTAGTCATTTGAGAGGTTCTAATACTGCAGGCAAAGAATCTTTGGATACGCTAAGGAGAAGAGGTAGGCTGGTTGTTGGAAAAGGACACAACCGAAAACATTATATACACCCACAAAAACTTTCAGGTAGTGTTGATGAAATTGAACATACGAAAAACACCATTATCTTATCCCCCCTAGAGAATTCTCAAGCAAATGCTCCTTTATTTGGGAAAACTGCAGTGGAGAGAAGCAGGAATTCCATTACAGAGCACATGGATAAAGGAAAAGCTCCTTGCTCTAAGTTGCCTTTGAAGTCATCTGTATACCAAGAAAATCATGCTGTTATAGATTTAACTGAAAAGAAAATGCACAATCAAATACCTGAAAGGGCATTTCCACAAGGTGGATCAACAAATCACTTAGCTGAAGGAAGAAACGAATGTCAGCTACCAAGAATTGGTGGTTCTTTCTTTCATAACTCTGCAAACAGTTCTGCAAAATCCAGAAATAACTGCAAAGGAAAGGAGAAAATAGATGGCATAGAATTTAAAAGTGTAGGGTTGGTTATGGATCATGGAAAAGGGGTGGATCCTTCCCATGGGTCCCTACGTGGAATGGAAAAACAATTGCCTGCATCTCACCGTTCTTTTGTCTCACCAAGAGCAGTTGGGAGAAAAAGATTGGTTCAAAATGGCTGTATCTCTCCCCAGAATATAGCTATCAGGGACAAGATACAGGAAGTTAACAAACAATCCCTAAACAGCTTTAAAGTTGAACAAAATTTTGGGAATGTGGCTAGCTATGGTAAAGGAAAAGGAGTTGTTTATTCTCACACACCTAAGGAGCATGAAACCAATTTCATTAATTTATCTGGGAGGTAACTTTTAATTAATGTTCTCCAACTATTTTTTTTCCTATTGTCAATTGGATGCTTTCTTTTTTATTGTTGATTTATTTCATTTATTTTATTAAAATGTTTGCAAAAGAGATGGCCAGGCAGGTACATTTCAGCCAAAAGCTTTTAAACAACATCCGATAAAAGGACAATGTAGCAGGCTTTTAGAATTTAGAACTTTTTTTATTGATGTCGATAGTATTGGTCAGTTAAGTTTTTTCAATGCTTAATTCTAAGTAGAAGGGTCCTTATGACTAAAATGTGTTGTCTTCTTGCTGCAGTCCTATATATAACAATATAGAAGCTAATGGTTTTGGTGATTCAAATAAAGATGCATGCTTTGAAGAAAAAGGTGGCTGGAGAAGCACACACTACCACTCAGACAATGCAGATCAGGCAGTTGGACATCATTTCAGCAGATTTAATAATATACAATGTCAAGTGAGTCAACAAAATGAAAATATTGTTGTGAAAAGTGATAATGCTAGTGGAGGAAACAATAGGACCACATGTGATGGTCCAGAAAGTCATGATGCAACTGAAAAAGCTGGTGTGATTGTCTCAAAATTCAACCGAAGATGTGAACCTTCTAGTGCAAAAACCATACTGCCTAAAAGGCAAACAAAACATGTATTGAACTCAAGAAATAGTGGTTTTGGTGATTCAAATAGAGATGCATGCTTTGAAGGAAAAGGTGGCTGGAGAAGCACACATTACTGCTCACATAATGCAGATCAGACATTTGGACATCATTTTAGCAGATTTAATAATGTACGATGCCAAGTGAGTCAACAAAATGAAAATATAGTTGTGAAAAGAGATAATGCTAGTGGATAAAAGAACAGGACTGTATGTGATGGTCCAGAAAATCATGATGCAACTAAAACAGCTCCTATGATTGTCTCAAAATTCAACTGCATAAGTGAACCTTCTCATGCAAAAAACATGCTGCCTAAAAGGCAAACACAACATGCATTAAACTCAAGAAATAGTGATGAAAGTGCTAGGGTCATTCCTAATGACAGACATTGTGTTTCTTGGTTCATCTAGGAAGTCATCTAGTTCAAGTTCATCTAGAATTAATGGCAAACATCTGGATGTGTTGGATCTTTACGAGTCATCTGAAATTAGTGGGGAAAATTCCAATAATATGGAGAATGGAAATGATGAGGACTCCGAGTATAGGGCAAGACAAATTGAAGCAGATGAAATGTTGGCCCGTGAACTGCAAGAACAATTACATCATGAGGTACTTATATTTGGTGATAGCAAGGTTGATTATGTTATTATTTGACACTTTCTCCCTTCAATAGTGGTGACTTGTTTATTTACATGCATTAGCTTTAAATGTTTATGAACCTTTTAACAGGTTGATGGAGACATTGCATGGGCACTTCAGCTGGAGGAGCACACACTCCATCCAACTATTCAGAATCTCCAAAAGCCAGATCATGTTAGTAAGCTTTAATTTTCTTTTTCTCTTTTTAAATGATGATAACTTGAGAGCCTACATTTTGTGCATCATGAAATCACTCATGCCGAAGGTTTAAGATAGCTGCAAGATTTGTGTCTAAACCAGTAAAAATAGAAAGAACTTGGGTGTAGTAATGTTGTTCCTAAATCTCAGCACAGTAAATGATAAGGTTTATATGAAAATCTTGATGTTATTACTCAGCAAGGGATTTTGCAGTTCATCATTATTTAAGCTTTTGCATGTTCGATTGTGTTTGTTTAATCTTGATTTGAACTTTTTTGTTCAAGCTTGTGAACACATGTATTTTTTTATTTTGACGTTATTAGTGCTAACTTAGGTGTCCATGTTTGTTGTACCCAGGAATTGGAATCAAATCCTGCTATCACAAGGGATAGAGGAAAGTGGGGAGGGCTGATCCCCCTTGTCTAGCTTGGTTGTTGGACCTAATAATGTTTTGAAACTGGTAAATTCAATAACTTTGGGAATTTGTTATACTCCTCGTGTACTCTATATCTATTGGAAGCCTTATTTAAAGTTGAAAAATAATAAATTTATTTGAAAGAATATGAAAGAGGTTGTATATGCTAGAAAGCCTGTCAGCTCAGAATCATTATTTGGATGCTTTAGCAGCTATGGTTATTTTTTTAAAAAGGTAGAGGTCCAACTTGATGAATGCACTTCTTGTTGCTGCAGGATTGTATATTTCTAATTTTAAAAAGGGCATAATATTAATAAATAGTATATTTCATTTAAGCTATTCAACTTGAGTGCAGAGACTTTTTTTGTAGAATTGTATATTTGTATTTATCAGACAATAGAATCATGAAATATGCTAATATTTAGTCAAGTTTTCTCTTTTTTGTCTAGCATAAAAGAAATGTATTGCTTTATCCTTTTTGTACCCTGTTTTATGTACTTTAGATGGTAAATGATGGCTCGTAAACTATGAAATGGATGCTTCTCTTTTTGGATTTGTATAAGTGCCTCTCTGTAATATTATTATTTCCCACTTGTGCAGATAGGCTCAACAAGGCATTATCGTACCCAGTCTCCATTCCCGACTTTTCAGGATTCTTCTAATTGGATTGCTCGTTTCCCTACTGATAGACTGCCATGGTTAAGGAGTCAAGTTTTGGATCAACTGCAAGTGACATTGTCTAGGACTAGGAATTTTCAATCTTCTTTGGGCATGGATTTGGATATGGTAATTGTTCTGCCCTGTTCTATCCTGTATTTTTTTTTTCCTTCAACAATACCTGATTTCTGGCTTTCTGATACAGAGACTTGATATATTGGAAGCCATGGAGGCTGTAATTGGAGATGCTGATGGCATGGGAATGGCTAGTCAAATTTTCCAAGTTCAACATGATTTTAATGTGTAAGATTTTTCTATTATTGTTACTATTAAAACTGGATTCTGGATTTACCATATTACATGATCGAATCATGCATTTGGTAGACAATATTTAGGAATTGCAGCTGTGCCATTGTTTTTTGCAAAGATTATTGTCTTGGGCAGCCAATACAAATGCAGCCACATAGGTTGCTAAGCTATGCAGAAATATTAGCTCTGTATTCAGACTTGGCTTCAGCTTTGGTCAGTTGCAAGTTCAGAGAATTTATGTTTTGGTAGACAATGTATGGGATTTTAGTCGTATTGTTTCTTTGTGGCTTCCTTCAAGACTGCAATATACTGGTTTGCTGTTGTATTGATATAAAATAGGTTTATTAGAAACCACACTACATGTATGAAAACAAAGTAGTTGGAAACCATCTGTTTTGGTTGAATATGTTTATTGCAAGATGCAAATAATTGCCTACTTGGACTGGTTCTTGATTACAGGGTTTGAAGTAGCCAAAAATTGGAAAAAATATTATAGTTTAAATCTTGCAACTATTTAGAGGCTGGAAGCATTAGTGTACATTGATAGTGAACAAGCTACTATGGGACTCTGGCTTGGTATGTCCAAAATTGTGGTAATTTGCAAGCCAGGAATGCTTTACAAAATGGTGAAGCTATAGCATTTCAAAATAATCCATGAACCTCTCTATAAGATTATTTTAATGTGCCTAATTTCTCCTCCTTTTCAAGTATTTTTGTTGACAGTTCAAAATTAGTTGGTACAGACATTTCATCCAAGCTTAAATCTAATAATGGATAGACCACCCAATTTCGGGTCAACAAGCAGTTACCTTATTGCAGTTTGTTCAAAGAAAATTAAGATGATGGTATTTTGTATAATAACATGTCATTGTGTCGGTCGGAGTATCCTGGATTGTTAATAATATCTTTCTATAGCTTTAACTTCAACAATTCATCTTTGTATTGTGTACTTTCTACCTATGTTTTATCAAATTTCTACATCGCTTAATTTTGTTTTTGCAGCTTTCTATCTTCATGGGGTTACAACTGTTTACTTGAAGAGCTGAAGTTGTTATATCTTGTCTTGTTTTTCATTTTTCTTGCAGAAATGATTATGAAATGCTGTTGGCCCTTGATGACAATAATCATCAGTATGGTGGTGCGTCTATTAATCAGATTAACAGTTTACCATTATCCAAAGTGCAGGTATATATATATATTGTTTGGAGCTTGTGAAAAAACACCATATAGATAGGTGTTCTAATTTTTTTGCTTTTCACATCCGCTCATGTGCAAATACACTGCATTGTTTATGTTTTGCACCCCAAACCTAATTTCTAATTATTGTTTTCATCCCCTTATTAATGCATCTAGACCAATAACTTTGAAGAAGCTTGCGCTGTATGCCTTGAAACCCCTGCAATTGGAGATACCATTCGTCATCTTCCTTGTCTACATAAATTTCACAAGGATGTAATGCTGTCGACCTTTTTCTAATCTTCAATGCCATTATGTTTTTCCTTTTCTTGGATTGATTTTCAGATCTCATAGCGGATGAAGTTAAAAAGTCATTAATATATATTTTTGTCATTCCCCTTATATGGCAGTGTATTGATCCATGGCTCAGCAGAAAGAAATCATGCCCGGTTTGCAAGTCATCTATAACTTGAATGGGGTATTATCATGCATGATGGTAAAAATGTCTTAAGGAGGTATGTTTCTATTAATTTACTCCTTTAAGCTTTTTGTATGCATGAAATTGTTGGCAGCATGAAAATGACATGGGATGAATAACTAAATCCCAGTGCCATGATAAGTATGTCAAAATCTATCTAAAATGAATTCTTAGGTAAAAAAGAGGATGGTTTACTGATATAATTCTACAAACTGTTGTCATTGTATATGGATGTTATCTTTTGCCTTGCCTGCAGATTTGACCGACACAAACAAAAACTAGTAGGGAACAGGAAGCTTGATGAGAGAACTGTTAACAGGTAATGAAAGGTCTTTTTATTTTGTCGAAAGCTGATATTATTTTTGAATTTTCCACTACACTTCCCCATTTGAAAGGCATTTATTTTCAGCCATATTTGCAAGAGTATCATTGCTCCTCTGCCTTCTGTTCACATTTTATTTTCCTTGTATATCTCATTTGAGAAGTGAGAAGAATATATTTATGGAATAACATAAAGTATATGTACAAGTAAATACTACAATTGATTTGTTAAGAAATAAATTATACAGAATTATAAATAAGACTCGTAAAATTATTTAGTGTGAAGCTGATATCTTCTCTATATATCTACCTACATGGTGGCAAAGATAAAAAATAAAAATAAAAATAAATTAAAAGGAAGAAGAAATGGAAATTGTTTACACATAAAAGTGACAGCAGCCAAAAAGCTGCAAGTCTCTAAAATTAGATGAGGGTGCAGCCGCTGTGCCACAGGATGAAATACACAGGTAAAAGAAATAATAATAATAATAATTTCCGAAAATGAAAATAATAATAATAATAGTTTCAGCTCCACCAGCAGTAGTAGGAGCTTTAGGCTGTGTTTCCTTTATGAAAAATTAATTTCCGAAAATGAAATTATTTTTTGAAAATTTTGATTTTTTCTAAACATTTCTTTTCTGGGAGATTCTTCAAAAAAAAGAAATAATAATAATAATAATTTCTAAGGCTAAGTATTGAACATTCAAGGATACTTTTTGTTTAAAAATACTTTCAAAATTCATTTTTGAACATAATTTTAATTGTATTTAAAATAAAATAATTGATATTATTGCTTGAATAAAATTTAAATTATATATACTAGTGGCTAGCTAGTATAATAAAAAAGCCTCCAAAATACTACATCTTGGTAAAAATAAACCCACCCTTAATTTTAATATAAGTACTTTTTACCCATGATTTTATTTGTTACAAGGATTTATCTAAATCTCTAACTAAACACCAAAAACTATCGATTATAACTCTTTTAATATACTAATTTTTTGATAAAAAGGAAAAGAAAGTAGCACCCTTCCAAATCTCACGCTTGGTTTTCTCAGAACAAAAATGATAATGCTTAGACTTTTGAAGTCAACTAGTCTGTTTTCAAAATTGCTTTGGTTTGAGGCTTATTGTATTCAAAATTCCCTTGAAAATAATTCAGTAATGAATTGAGCAATCAATTAAACATCATCTTTTGATACCGTTTAATTTTATCACATGAAATTTGATAATTCTTGTTATTTGTATAAAAAATGATAAAAATTCTAAAAATATAAAAGATCAGTTTTTTGAAAAAAAAATTAAAAAATTATAATCTGTAAATTTATAAAAATGAAAAAAAATAGAATTTATAAAAATTATAAAAAAAAACAGAATTTTCAAGAATTATAAAAATATTACCCGTAACTTCATTAATCAAATTCCATATATGATATGTTATAAATTGCATGCTCACAACCAAGTTCAACATGAAATTACTGTTATCACAGTTTGGCTTTCAATCATAAATCATATTAGTAGATAATGTTAAAGAAAGAAAACGTAAAGCGTATGAAAAATATCGTCTAATTAAGACTAAGGCTTTAAATATTATTATTTTGTCCTGAAGTAGAAAGATCTGTCTCAACTGTAAAATTTATTTTTATAACAGATATCCTAACTTCACATACACTAGGTTTCAGTTTTTCAATATACTCAAATAACACTAAAGGAAACAATGGTAGATTCATGCCTTTTAAAGCCAAATTGTGATAAAAGTTATAACCCTCCCAATCTATACACGTGTCAACAAAATATATGGTTTTAACCCTGTTGACTTCGTTTGGAGTTGTGACCTACTTGTATAACACCCTCGTACCCAGCCTAATCTTCGGGTCACAGTACTAATATGTTAAATTCGTTGCTAGAACAACTATTGTTAAATTCAATCCATTTTATCATTTAAATCTAACTACTAAGATCAATTAACGTTTACAATAAAATTTAAAAATTTATCTAAATTCAATTCGAGTTTCCGTTAGCTCTTGTAACAATTTATATTTGAATACGAACCAAATTACAAAGTTTTCAAAATCCCGAGCCGACGTTGCAACGTTGGGGGTTCCTCATTGCGATGTCACCCACTGACTTGAGCTCGTCGCAACATGGTGAACTTGTCGTCGCATCCTCGATTCTGTGTCCAGTTGATTTCCATTCTATCATTTCTCATCACATACAATCAAGTTTATATATCACAATTCAACCAATTTCACTCAACATATCATTCACACGTATCTGTTTTCAGTTTCAACACCATATAATTCTCAATCAAATTTATAAAATTAACTCAACTATTAAAGTTTTACAAATAAGTTCATTAATACATCATATAACAATTATTCACTTAATGCCTCAACAATTCATTTAAACTTATCTTATATATTAGCAATTCCATCACTTGTAACAACTTTTTAATGTTACAACTCTTCTATTATTATTTTTTCTTTTCATCCTCCTCCCCATTCCACATCTTATAAGTGCATGTATTCATACAGGAATTTATGGCTTTTAGTATACCATGTCTATATGCAACACTAATTATGATTTTACTAATTACATATATATTTTTAACAAGGTTGTCTACTTGAGTAGTAGTCACTAAATTATTTATATCTTGGCCTACATAATTCAAAATTTGGATCCGTTTATTTCTTCTGAAACTAGACTCAATTAAATTTTTACCGTAAAAACTTCATAATTTCCACTTAAACTAGTTAAAACAATATTTTTTTTAAAATTTCCCCTGTTCTGCTGCTAAACAACTTAGACATTCTTCACTAAAAATTAATAATCTTTCAGTACGAGATTCGTATAATGTTTCTATTTGCTTCACTTAAAAATAGACTTATAAATATTTTAATCATATAAACTTCATCTCTTAAATTTTTTGTATAATTTGTAATAATTTTTCAAAGTCAAAACAAGGAAACCCGAAATCATTCTGACATTGTCTCACAAAAAATCATATATCTCATAATCTACAATTTCATTACTTACATTGTTTCTTTTATGCAAAACTAGACTCAATAATATTTAATTAAATATTTAATTCAACCTCTAAATCAATTTCTAAAATTGTTGGTGAATTTTTAAAGTTAAACTACTGTTGCTATCCAAAACTGTTTTAATGAATTTATTTACTTATTATGATTTATATCACTCATACCAACACTTAACATTTATTTTAGTTTTCAACTATTAAATTGTTATACAAGATCAATTAATTATGTATATCATCACACTTTTCTAAGATATAGCTCATCTAACTAACAGGTAAATATAGTCTGATGTAGATTTCTTGCTATCTTGGCACTTAGCGAAATCAGAATCAAAATACCCTACGACCTCCAAATGATCTGATCTCTTATACGTGAGCATGTAATCTTTTGTTCTTTGAAGATATCTTATAACCCTCTTGGCTGCTATCCAATGGTCCATACTAGAGTTGCTTAAATATCTACCTAGCATCCCAACAATGTATGCAATATCTGGACGCGTACATACTTGAGCATACATTAGACTCTCAATAGCTGATGCATAAGGAATCTTTTGCATTTCTTGAATTCCAAGGTTACTTTTAGGGCATTGAGTAAGATTAAGTTTGTCTCCTTTAGCAACAAGGGTTTCACTTGGTCTACAACCTTGCATACCAAACATTTTGAGTACTTTATCGATATAGCTCTTTTTTGACAATCCAAGAATACCCCAAGATCAGTCTCGATGTATCTGAATTGTTAAGAAAATAAGAGGCATCCCTAAGATCTTTCATCTTAAAATGCTTAGATAAAAACCTCTTCATTTCATGCAATAAGCCTATATCATTAGTGGTAAGAAAAATGTCATTGACATATAGAACTAGGAATATATATTTACTCCCATTGAATTTGTGATACACACAATCATCAGCAATATTCATCTTAAAATCGAACGAGACAATTACCTGATGAAACTTATGGTACCATTGATGGGAAGCTTGTTTGAGTATATAGATGGATTTTGTTAATTTTCAAACCAAATTCTTTGGGTCTTTTGACTCAGTTTTCTTATTGCACCATATAAATTCTTTCTTCAATGTCGCCATTGAGAAACACAGTCTTGAGATCCATCTGATGTAACTCAAGATCAAGATGAGAAACAAATGCCATGATTGTCCTAAAAGAGTCTTTCGATGAAACTGGAGAGAGCTTCTGTAAAATCAATTTTTTTTTAGTATATCCTTTAACGATGTAACACCCTATACCCAACCTTATCGCTAGGTCTGGGTATTGAATGTCACAATCACTCAATTAACTTGAAATATCTTCTAGTCAGACTTATTAAAAAAAATTGGTTTCATTAAATTACAAGATTTAGCTTCAGCTAAAGATTTCCATCATTGCAATGCTACAATTCTTACAATTTTATAATATTAGCATATCTAGCGGTATTTACAATTTTAACTTAAGTCTATAACACAAGTACATCTGATTTAATCCTCGAGGCGTAGCCTCTAGAAATTTGCCTACCTATACACATGAATGACATCTACGCCCACCCCTCACACTGACGGTATTTGGCTTGGTCCCTCCTCGATTTATGAGTCAAACCTTACCCTACAACTAAGCAGTATTTTCATAAGTTCAAATGAACTTAGTAAGAAATTGTAAAAAAAAAAATGAACAACTATCTCTCGTAAACTTTAAGAAGTAAAATTTTAAAAGTTAAAATTTTTCTAACTCCCTATCAATCCTTGACCTTCTGCAGATCTCATCAGCATGGATGTTGCCCTGACCTTTTTTTTTCTTCCTCGTTAACTTGCCTCACATAATTGGTTATAGGTTCATTTACCTACCACTGGCTGTCTTCCATTAATAATCTTCTAAATCTTGGGTCCTTACCCTTACAATTTGGCCCTAGAATATAAGTTTATCTTAGTCCAATCTTCTGGATAATAGAAATTATCCTCTAGTTTCTAAAGAACTGTAACATACCACTTCCTAGCGGATGATCTGTCCTAAGTAGCCCTTGGCAGACTCTTTCTGTTAATCTGAATGGTTTAACCTTTGTTTGGGCCTCGGCGAACTTAATCGCCTCTAGTTATCTTTTACTCGTGGACTCCTTTGAATTAGGTTTTGCTTGGTCATCTATTATAACCTCCACTTTAGGGTTATTAGCTAAAGACTTGTAGCCTCGTACTTGTGAGTTCTCCACAACTTAACATAGTTAATCCTTATTAAAAGGTTTACCTACAACATCTGACTTTCCTACTCGTTTTTCCTTATTCTTACATTTTGAGGGATCTTTGAATTGCTCCATTTATATGGTCTCTTCTGGATGAGTCGTACCTCGATCTCTATTACCTTGTCCTATCAGCTTTCGAGTTCATCCCTTTTTGCCAGACTTTACCTCACGTCATAGCCGAGCTATGGTCTTACTCAGTATGGTCCCATATCGAATGTCCTAATGGTCTATCCCGTGTGTTATGCCTCGGTGGACTCTAATGGTTGCCATAGTCGAGCTATGGACTTACACTTTATAATCCATGTGTTTACTGTCCCATCAAACTCTATTAGTTGTCATAGTTGAGCTATAGTCTTACATCTTATAATCCCCATGTTTACTATCTCGAAAAACTCTATTAGTTGCCATAACTGAGCTATGGTCTTCCATTTTATACATCCTTTGAGGTGTCGCCTCGAAGGACCTTATCGTCATCGCAATGTTGCCCCATAAAGCCTGCTAACTGCCATCGCGATGTTGCTCTATGAAACCTAATAACCGCCATCACAGTATCACTTTAGCGAGCTATTCGATCATTTCATTCCATATTTAACCTTGATGCTTGGACACAGCAGTATCCCCTGTACAAGGCATGGAGCTTCCCATATCACAGTTTGCACCCAACAATATTAGATTGCGGTATCTAACAGAATTTTCCATTTCCCTATCCATCTACCCATTCTTCCAGTTCGTCACCTTTAAGCTTGATGCTCGAACATCGCAGTGTCCCCTTCACAGGGCTTGAAGCTTCACACTTCTCTGTTTGCACCCAACAATACCTAATTACGATATACAAAGTCTTCATTTCCCATATCCTAAATTCATCTAACTCATCCATAATTTCCCCCCTGTATTCTGCCATTAAAAACATTCAATTCATACATTTAACACATACTATGAAACTATATACCCACACACGGTATGCCAAATATTCAAACATCGATACGTATCTATAGGCAAACATCAATCATTCTTACAACATTCGCATACTTTTACCAGTCTATGGACTTATAGCATACCCATTCCTCCTTTTTCATGCATAATCAAATTCTAAGCACAATACATATCAGTCATGAAGGTGTTTCAATCAAGAGACACGACACCATATAACACGTAAAGATAGGCTATAGAATCTCACCTTGCTCCCTTTATCTTTGACAGCTTAGCTTGTCCAAATGCTAGAGCCTCTTTTGTCCTGGCAGCTAACCATGACAACCATTTCTTAGTTAAACTAAAAGTTTTCAACCCTTAAAAATCCAAAATCCATAATTATATAAACACTTTTAAGAGTTCTTACTCTACTTCTTTCTTCAATCTATAAGTACAGAGAGGTAAGGAAGCTTACCAGTTCCTTAACTTCTTTACTACCAGGCTTCAATTCTCACGATGGTTGTTACATACAGAGCTTCCTTCAGTTACACCCTCTTTTTCTTCAGAGCATCTAGAGAAGACGATGCTTTTGACAGAGAAAAAATGGTAGGAAAAATTTAGAAGAATTTTGTTTCCACATACACGTTTATATATACTCCATTGGTACGATTTTCACAAGCCAATACCACTACTCAATCCTAATCATTCTATTTCCCACTATGGAAACAACCAATTCTAAACTAACTAAACCAAAATTGAAATCCAACCATTCTCAATTAGCCACTTAAGTTCCTGAATATCTCCATGGAGCTCGCATATTTCTATTTCTATACAATCAGCTCCCCAACTCTTCTAAATTTTTGGGTCCTTAGGAGAGCCGGGTTTGACAAGCTACAAGGCGTACCTTATATCTCTCCACATTACCATTTGCATCCCTCGTGGTTTTAAATATTCATTTACAACCAATTGGTTTTACACCTTCAGAAAATGGTAGAAGTTCCCAAACTTTATTTTCTTACATAGACTTATACTCTATTTTCATGACATTAATCCACTTTTTTTAATTAGAAATTTTAATGGCTTGACGAAAGTTGATTAGATCATCTTCCATCATTCCATTTTCATCCTCATGTTCTTGGAGAAATACAACATAATCACCTGAAGTAGCATTTCTCGTCTCTCCCACGGACCTCCTTAATGGCACTTGTTCTTGAGGTTGTTGAGTTTGTTCTTCTAGAACAATTACTTCATCTTGAATAGGGAGTTTTTCAACATTATCTTGCTGAGGTTCTAGATTCTTTTCTTGATCAATGATAGGTATCAGAACCTGAACATCATCAAAAGTGATAGCAGAAACTGAGTTAGAATCCAATTCCTCCTCAAAAGCAATGTCTCTAACCTTATTTCTCCTTCCAAACTCAACATCCTCAAAATAATGTTGTAGTTCTCGTCTTACAAATATTTCTAATTGTGGGATCATAAAACTTATAGGCCCTAGATCGCTCAAAATAATCAATAAAATAGTTGCTTAATGTATTGGAATCCAATTTCTTTTTATGTGGCCTATAAGGCTTTGCCTCACCTGAACATCCCTAAATGTGAAAGTGCTTTAGACTAGGCTTTCAATTTGTCCAAAGCTCATAAGGTGTTTTTGTAGATGCTTTAGTGGGTACTCTATTTAGAATGTAAGATGTTGTCTTTAATGCTTCTTCCAAAGGAATTTAGGTAAGGTAAAATGAGCAATCATGCTCTGTAACACACCATATCCGTACCCTATGTTGGGATGAAATACGAGGCATTACCTAACTCAAACTCATGCATACAAATGTTCTCAAGTCACCAAGACTTGGTCAAAATTAAAACTTTTTCAATCTTTATTATAAGCTCCTTAATATGAGCCCACGAGGCTCAAAACATTCATTGGAATCCATTCGGGACCAATCCAGGTCCTTTAAAGGAATCTGAAAAATAACATTTAACATAAGGGCACACGCCCGTGTGAGAGGGGCAACACGCCCGTATGACCTAGACATGGTCGTGCTAATGGCCCGTATGGCTCACACGGCTTAGACACATAGGGACACGCCTGTGTCCTTTACCCGTGTAGATTTATTTTCTATTTCGAACCTACAGGGGTTTTTACACGGCCTGACACACCCCATGTCCATGGATTGTGTTCCTCACACGGCCATGACACGCTTGTGTCTTAGCCCTTGTGCAAAAAACCTGGACATTTTGTTTTTGACGTCAACAATCCTTAAGGGCCATACGGCCAAGGAACATGCCCGTGTGTTAGGCCCTGCCCTTTACACGGCTGAGACACACGGTCATGTCTGTGCCCGTGTGTTTACTACCATGCATACTAACTTGTAAATTTTATGTGCAGGGGACACACGAACGAACAACACGCCCATGGGGTTGACCGTGTGTCACACACGGCCTAGACACACCCGTGTGTCTACCCGTGTGGAAAAAATAAGGCTATTTACCAAGCCTCTTTGCAACCCTTACATACACCTATCTAAACAAGATCAACCAAGACCAATACAGGTATAACATATATAACCAAAACAGCCACAACCATTAGAAATTTGCATCAATTGCATTGAATAATAATTGGTATTAGCCAACATTTGTGGCCTATATAAAATGAATATCATATCTATCATATGAGCCAACACATTGTGGCTAACTAAAAAAAAACACTAAACAAAAGATTCGAGTCCCTATACATGCCAGAATCAAAACAATTAAACTAGCTATACTGAGGCCTCAGGTGATAGTGTAACCGAAGCTTTTGGATGTCACTGGATCCTCGATACTAGCTTGGCAGCACTATAAGGAAAGTAAAGAAAGGAGGGTAAGCGTGGGAGCTTAGTAAGTACATATATGCAAATAAAGTTTAATTAATTAAAAAAACATATTCGTCAAATGAT
Source organism: Gossypium hirsutum (assembly GCF_007990345.1). NCBI lineage: Eukaryota > Viridiplantae > Streptophyta > Magnoliopsida > Malvales > Malvaceae > Gossypium > Gossypium hirsutum. The sequence goes on along the minus strand of NC_053433.1, from coordinate 63,901,137 downwards.
AACTTGTCATGTGTAAAGATGTAAATCACTTAAACTTCTCTATCTTACTCTTTCTTTCATCATGTATACTTAATGAATCTCGTCACATACTTAGGCCTTATCCATGAGTTCAGTATACATATCTCATTGAAATTTTCACCAACTAAATCTTCGAGTTACCCGTTGAACACTCGGAATACTTATGGATACACGGGAAGTTTGCAACTAAGTGCCATATAAGTAGCCAGGGCTACTTTGTACTATGAAATACTCACATTTTGAGCTACTCACAGACCTTTTTATCAAATCAGTACCCGGACCCCATAGCTATCATGTAACGTTCATTCATTGAGCTAATCACAGGTCTGTACACAAAGTCATTACCCGGACCCACGTTACATATAACATTCATCTCATGAACTCAGACTCAACTCATGAGTTTAGACCACACAATTCTCATGACATACCCCTTTGTATCCTATGCAATGTTTGAGGTTCAACGGGATTTCATATCTAACTGAATAGCATCGCACTTGCTCACAACGAAATTTACTTTTATAACACATCAGTTATACTTTCATGGCAACAGGTAGAATTTAGATGCATGATAGCAATAAACTAATTACACATATATATTATCAAAATATTCCAAAGTAAGCTTCAATAACACATTATTCACATATGTACTTACCTCGATACAAAATGATGAAGACGAGCTTAATCCTTGTAAACTTTGTTCTTACCCCGATCAAAACCCAAATCACGCTTTTCTTGATCTAAATTAATAAAATTCATTCATTTCATCAGCAGATCAATTTAGACACTCAAAAATTCATAATTGGGCAAAATGACCATTTTGCCCCTAGACCTTCACAAAATGACCATTTTACCCCTAGGTATGAAAATCGATTTTTATCGAATTTCTTCATGTTTTAAGCATAGCCGAACTCTTTTTACTCTTACAGCAGCCCAAAATTTCTACTATTTCACACATTTAACACCTATTTTACAACTTATGCAAAATGGTCCTTCTAGGTGTTTTCCATGGAAATCACTTTACAAAAGTTGTTTATTACACATCCAAGACTCATTTCCTTCCATAAAAATTTAGAAAACAACTTAAAATGCTCTCATGGAAAAACCCTTAACTTTCAACCATTTTGCAAAATAGTCTCCTCATTAGAATGCTCATAATACAAGGGTCTAAAAAATGTAAAAATCATCAAGAAAAGTCATTAAAATCACTTACTTGTGAAGGTTTAAATTTGCTAAAATTTTCAAGCTTTAAAAACCCCTCTAATGGCTAAATTTTCAGTATGAGAAGAAAGAGTGAAGAGATGAAACCTTTATTTTTTTATTTTATTAAAGCTAGTCAAAATTGGTGACCAAAACATCACTTAATTTTGACTTTCTCTTCACTTTGTCCGCTATGGCCGGCCAACCTAAGTATTAGGGTTTTAATTGCTCTTTATCTATCATAATAGGACTTTTGCACTTTATGCGATTTAGTCCTTTTTTGCAATTAAGCAAGCATTCGCTAAAATTAATTGACCAAAATTTTCATGCACTTATCTACTTATGCTACAATACATAAAATATTATGAAAAAATAATTTCTCTGACCTCGATTAGTGGTTTCAAAACCACTATTTTGACTAGCCCTAAAATTGGGTCGATACAATTCTCTCCCTTTAGGGATTTTCGTCCTCGAAAATCTTATCGGTAAAAAGGTTTGGGTATTGGCTTTTCATGATTTCTTTAGGCTCCCATGTGGCCTCTTCAACCCCATGTCTCTGCCATAACACTTTTACAAGGGGAACACTCTTATTTCTCAGTTTCTTAACTTCTCGAGCTAGGATCTTAACATGTTCCTCACCATAAGGCATATCCGACCTAACCTCTACTTCAGCCGGAGAAATCACATGTGAAGGGTCAGAGCGGTATGGGCGTAACATGGACAAATGGAATACGTCATGAATCTTTTCCAATTTCGATGGTAAGGCTAACCAATAGGCTACCGACCCAATTTTCTCGATCACCTCATAAGGTCCGATAAAACGCAGACTCAGTTTACCCTTTTTACCGAATCTAAGAACCTTTCTCTACGGGGATACTTTTAAAAATAACTTATCACCGATAGGCTACCGACCCAATTTTCTTGATCTCTTTTTGTTTCAAATCCATGTAGGATTTCTGTCTATCTGAAGTAGCCTTTAAACAATCACGAATCACCTTAACTTTTTCTTCGGTTTCCTTGACTAAGTCGACCCCGTGAATCTGACTCTCTCTAAGCTCAGTCCAATACAAAGGCGTTCGACACTTACACCCATACAACGCTTTATAAGGTGTCATCTTCAAACTCGACTGGAAGTTGTTATTATAAGCAAACTCCATCAACGACAAGTACTTTTCCCAACTGCCCTGAAATTCCAATACACAACATCGAAGCATGTCTTCCAAGGTCTGAATTACTCTCCCTGATTGGCCATCGGCCTGCAGATGGAAAGCCGTACTAAAATTTAACTTTGTACCTAAAGCTTCTTAGAGCTTTTTCCAAAACCACAAGGTGAATCTCGGATCTCTATCCGATATGATCGATAAAGGTAATCCATGTAACTTCACAATTTTAGAAATATATAACTCGGCTAGCTTATTAAGTGGGTAATTAGTACGTACCAGAATAAAATGAGTAGACTTTTTCAGTCAATCAACCACAACCCATACAGCATCTTTCTTCCTTGGGGTTACTAGCAAGCCCGTTACGAAATCCATATAATCCGATCCCACTTCCACTCTGGAACCATGATAGGCTGAAGTAAACCCGAAGGTACTTGGTGCTCGGCTTTCACTTGTTGACATACTAGGCATTTGGATATGAACTTCGAAATATCTCTTTTCATCCCCGACCACCAATACATTTTCTTCAAATTGTTATACATTTTCGTACTCCTGGGGTGTACTGATAAACAACCACTATGTGCCTCACCGAAAATTTTTCAAATCAATTCGGTGTCCTTAGGAACACAAATCCTATCCCAGAATTTCAAGCAACCATCGGAACCAATCCGAAAATCTGATTCAACATTCGATTCGCACTAGGTTCTCTTGGATAGTAATTCACTGTCACTCTTTTGGGCCTCACCAATTTCTTCAAGAAACGTCGGTCTATTTTTTAACTCTACTAGAACCGAACCATCCTCTAACAAGGCCAATCAGACGTTCATTGCTCTCAATGCAAACAATGATTTTCTACTTAATGCATCAGCGACTACGTTCGCTTTTCCTGGATGGTAGTCGATAATCAACTCATAATCTTTTAATAGTTCCAACCATCTCTATTGCCTCAGATTTAAATCATTCTGAGTCATCAAGTACTTAAGACTTTTATGATTGGTGTATACATGGCATATCTCTCCGAAAAAATAATGTCGCTAGATCTTTAAAGCAAACACTATGGTGGTCAACTCTAGGTCATGTGTCGGATAATTCTTCTCGTGAGGCTTCAATTATCTCAAGGCATAAGCCACAACTTTTCCTTCTTGCATAAGTACGCATTCCAACCCATTTAGAGAAGCATCGCTATAAATCACAAACTCTTTTCCTGATTCGGGTTGTATTAGTACTGGAGCCTCAGTTAACAGCGTTTTCAACTTCTCAAAACTCTGCTGACACTTATTCGACCATTCAAACTTAACTCCTTTTTGCAGCAACCTCGTCATAGAAGTTGTAATCATAGAGAAGTCCTTTACAAATCGCCAACCTTAAAAGCTTCTAACCTGGGTCACATTCTTTGGTGGTTTCCATTCAACAATAGCAGAAACCTTGCGGGATCAACCCTAATGCTCTCACTCGAGACAATATGACCCAAAAAGCTGACTTCTCGAAGTCAAAACTCACTTTTACTAAACTTGGCATACAACTGATTGTCTCTCAGAGTTTGCAAAACGGTTCTCAAGTGTTCTGCATGTTCTACCTTGTCTCTAGAATAGATCAGGATATCATCGATGAATACAACAATAAACTTATCTAGATATGGCTGAAATATCCTATTCATTAAATCCATAAACACGGTGGGAGCATTTGTTAAGCTGAAAGGCATGACGAGAAACTCATAGTGACCATACCTCGTCCTAAAAGTGGTTTTAGGCACATTTGCCTCTTTAACTCGTAGTTGATAGTAGCTGGATCTCAAACCTATCTTAGAAAACCATGCTGCTCCTTTCAATTGGTCTAACAAGTCGTTAATTCATGGCAACGATTATTTGTTCTTGATCGTCCTCTTATTTAATTGCCGGTAATCTATGCACAACCTCATAGATCCATCTTTCTTTTTCACAAATAACACCGGGGCACCCAACGGTGAAAATCTTGGTTTCACGAAACCCTTGTCGGTCAATTCTTGCAACTGTGACTTTAGTTCTTTCAGCTCAATCAGAGCTATCTGATATGGAGCAATCGAAATGGGCGTGGTCCTTGGCATTAGTTCTATACCAAATTCAACATTTCTATTAGGGGGTAACCCGAGCAATTCTTCCGTGAATACATCCCCATATTCACTTACAACTGGCATTGACTCAACCTTCAACTCAGATTCCTTAGTATTCATTACAAAAGCAAAATAAGCTTCACATCCTTTCTTCAAACATTTTCAGGCAGACATTGAGGATATTACAATAGGCAAGTCCCCTGGCTCACCTAATTCAACCCAAAGGGTTTCACCGTTTTCACATTTCAATTTAATAACCTTTTGTCTACAATTTGACATCAAACTCATCGAATGGTAACAGCATCAAATCGACCGAAAAATAATGACCTTTATCACCCAATATGACATCAAACTCATCGAATGGTAACAGCATCAAATCGATCGAAAAATAATGACCTTTAACTACCAAGGGACATTTCTTGCATACTTTATCGACTATCACATGTTTGCCTAATGGGTTTGACACTTTAATCATAAACTCCGTAGACCCAACAGGCATATTCGTGCTAGACACCAATTTCATGCACACATACGAATGAGTAGAACCAGGGTCAATCAAAGCAATAACAGTATTATCATAGAGAGAGAATGTACCAGTGATCACATCGGGAGAGGATGCAACTTCACGTGTACGGATGGCATAGGTTCTAGCCGGAGCTCTAGCTTCGGATCTTACGGTGGTGTTTCTCGTCACATTTTTGCTGCCAGCCCCAACTCCAACATTCTTCTAAGGCTTTCCATTAGAATTGGTGCCACTTGGCCTTGTACTTTGAAATTTTTCTTTATCAGTCATCTCGGGCAATCCTTAATAAAGTGGTCTTGAGAACCACATCAGAAACAGGATCCATAGTTCATTCTACAGTTGCCGAAATAATTTCTACCACAATGTTGGCACTCTGGTCTAGAAGATCTAACATTGCCCACACTAGCCACCGATGTAGCCTGAGACTTAAAATTCGAATCTTGCTTCTTACGATCTCGGTACGAGTGTCCAACTGATGCATGGGAATGAGAGTAGACGTCTCTAGATTTTTTAGATTGAGATGGAAATGACTTGTTCACATGCCTCTTCCTTGCATCTCTAGTCTCAGCCTTGATTTTCTTCTTTTCCTTGATCAATTCCTCTGCTTTACAAGGCTCGATCAATGAGTACTATGAACTCTTTCAACTCAAGGATGCCCACTGACAGTTTAATGACTTCATTAAGTCTGTTTTCGAACCTTTGACACATCTTAGCCTCGGAGGATACATACTCCCAAGCATACTTACTAATTTGGACGAACTCTCTTTCATATTCAGTAACCGTCATTCGGCCTTGTTTCAAGTCAAGAAATTCGTTATGGTTTTGATCCATGAATCTCTCATTAATTGTATTTTTTCTAAAATTCCTCTCGGAAGAACTCCAATGTGACCCTTTCGTGTGGTACCACTGAGACTAACGTCTTTCACCAGTGGTATCCAAGCCCCTCAACAAGGATATGGCACACTTCAAGCATTTCTCGGGAGTGCAAGACAATTCATGAAATACCCTGATGGTATTCTCAAGCCAGAATTCTGCCCTTTCAGGGTAATCATCTTTATTAGCATGGAACTCCTCGGCTCCATGCTTCCAGATCTTGTCCACTAGATGTTTATTCAACCTCCCAAAGTCCATACCCTGGGGTGCTACAGGGACAGGTTGAGGAATAGGTGTGGGTGGAGGGGGTTGAGTATTCGGGTTTGCTTGGATGAACTCTGTGTACCATTCGTTCATCATGTAGAGAAAAGCCTCCCGAGCCCCTTCTCTTCCTCCCTAACTAACCATGAGAGGTCAATTATCGGATGACATCGCCCCTTCAGTGGGAGCCGGCGTGTTACTTTCTACATCGTCCGCCATAGTTCGATTAGGATCCATTACTATATGAAAACACAATTTAAAAAGGTCAAGAACCGCCATACTATCGCAATTTATCTATAGCATGTATAGCTAGACTCGTACACATGCTACGTTAGTCTTAAGTGACTAAATCATAGCTCTGATACTACTAAATGTAACACCCACATCCTTACCCTATGCCGGGATAAAATACGAGGCATTACCTAACTCGAACTCATGCATACAAACGTTCTCAGGTCACCAAGACTTGGTCAAATTGAAAACTTTTTCAATCTTTATTATAAGCTCCTTAATATGGGCCTACGAGGCTCAAAACATTCATTAGAATCCATTCGGGTCCAATCTAGGTCCTTTAAAGGACTTTGAAAAATAACACTTAACATAGGGGCACACGCCCATGTGAGAAGGGCAACACGCCCGTGTTACCATTTAGACATGGTCGTGCTGATGGCCCATGTGGCTCACACGACCTAGACACATAGGGACATGCCCGTGTCCTTTACTCGTGTAGATTTATTTTCTAATTCGAACCTACAGGGGTTTTTACATGGCTTGACACACGCCCATGTCCATGAACCGTGTTCCTCACACGGCCATGACACGCCCGTGTCTTAGCCCTTGTGCAAAAACCTGGACATTTTGTTTCTGACGTTAGCAATCCTTAAGGGCCACACGACTAAGGCACATGCCCGTGTGCTAGGCTGTGCCCTTTACATGGCTGAGACACACGATGTGTCTCTGCTCGTGTGCTTACTACCATGCATACTAACTCGTAAATTTTACGTGTAGGGGACACATGATCGAACAACACGTCCATGGGGTTGACTGTGTGTCACACACGGCCTAGACACACACCTGTGTGTCTACCCGTGTGGACAAAATAAGGCTATTCACCAAGCCTCTTTGCAATCCTTACCTACACCTATCTATACAAGATCAACCAAGACCATTACAAGTATAACATATATAACCAAAACAGCCACAACTATTAGAAATTTGCATCAATTGCATTGAATAATAATTGGTATTAGCCAACATTTGTGGCCTATACAAAATGAATATCATATCTATCATATGAGCCAACACATTGTGGCTAACTAACAAAACACTAAATAAAAGATTCGAGTCCCTATACATGCCAGAATCAAAACAATTAAACTAGCTATACTGAGGCCTCAGGTGATAGTGTAACCGAAGCTTTTGGACGTCACTGGATCCCCGATACTAGCTTGGCGGCACTATAAGAAAGGAAAAGAAAGGAGGGTAAGTGTGGGAGCTTAGTAAGTACATATATGCAAATAAAGTGTAATTAATTAAAAAAACATATTCATCAAACGATAACTTGTCATGTGTAAAGATGTAAATCACTTAAACTTCTTTATCTTACTCTTCTTTTCGTTCATGTATACTTAATGAATCTCGTCACATACTCATGCCCTATCCATGAGTTCAGTATACATACCTCATCAAAATTTTCCCCAACTAAATGTTCGAGTTACCTGTTGAACACTCAGAATACTTATGGATACACGGGAAGTTTGCACCTAAGTGCCATATGAGTAGTCAGGGCTACCTCGTACTATGAAATGCTCACATTTTAAGCTACTCATAGGCCTTTTTATCAAATCAGTGCCCGGACCCCATAGCTATCATGTAACGTTAGCTCATTAAGCTACTCACGGGTTTGTACACAAAGTCAGTACCCGAACCCACGTTCCATATAACATTCATCTCATGAACTCAGACTCAACTTTTAGACCACACAATTCTCATGACATACCCCTTTGTATCCTATGCTATGCCTGAGGTTCAACGGTATTTCATATCTAACCGAATAGCATCCCACTTGCTCACAATGAATTTTACTCTCATAACATATCATTTATACTTTCATGGAAACAAGTACAATTTAGATACATGATAACAAGAAACTAATTACACAGATATATTATCAAAATATTCCAAAGTAAGCTTCAATAACACATTATTCACATATGTTCTTGCCTCGATACAAAATGATGAAGCTTAATACTCATTAACTTTGTTCTTACCCCTATCAAAACCCGAATCACGCTTCTCTTGATCTAAATTAATAAAATTCATTCATTTCATCAGCACATCAATTTAGACACTCAAAAATTCATAATTGGGCAAAATGATCATTTTGCCCTAGACCTTCACAAAATGACCATTTTACCCCTAGGTATGAAAATTGATTTTTATCGAATTTCTTCATGTTTTAAGCATAGCTGAACTCTTTCACACATTTAATACCTATTTTATAACTTATGCAAAATAGTCCTTCTAGGTGTTTTCCATGGAAATCACTTTACAAAAGTTGTTTATTACACATCCAAGACTCATTTCCTTCCATAAAAATTTAAAAAAAAAACCTAAAAGCTCTCATGGAAAAACCCTAAACTTTCAACCATTTTGCAAAATAGTCCCCTCATTAGAAAGCTCATAATACAAGGGTTTAAAAAATGTAAAAATAATCAAGAAAAGTCATGAAAATCACTTGCTTGCGAAGGTTTAAAGTTGCTGAAATTTTCAAGCTTCAAAAACCCCTCTAATGGTGAAAGTTTCGGTAGGAGAAGAAAGAGTGAAGAGATGAAACCTTTATTTGTTTATTTTGTTAAAGTTTGTCAAAATTAGTGACCAAAACATCACCTAATTTTGACTTTCTCTTCACTTTGTCCGCTATAGTTGGCTAGCCTAAGTATTAGGGGTTTAATTGGTCTTTAAAGGCCCCTAATTTAGGTTCTTTAGCTAATTGACACCCTTATCTATCAAAATAGGACTTTTGCACTTTATTCAGTTTAGTCCTTTTCCGCAATTAAGCAAGCAATCGCTAAAATTAATTCACCAAAATTTCATACACTTATCTAATCATGCTACAATACATAAAATATTATAAAAAATAATTTCTCTAACCTCGGGTTAGTGGTTCCAAAACCATTGTTCCGACTAGCCCTAAAATCTGGCCGTTACATGCTCCTTACGATATCCTTAAGAGTCTAATTTCGTCTATTAGCTACACCATTCATACTAGGTGATCCTGGCATGGTGTACTATGGGAAAATACAACATTCCTCTAGGAATTTTGCAAATGGTCCTAGATTTTTTTCACCTAAGGCATCACATCAACCGTAGTTCTTACCACCATTATCAGATCTAACGTTCTTAACCCTTTTGTTGAGTTGATTCTCAACTTAAGATTTATAAGCTTTGAACATGTCTAGAGATTGAGATTTTTCATGAATGAGATATATGTACCAATAACATGAGTAGTTGTCTATGAATGTTATGAAATATTATTGACTATTCCAGGATGTCGTAGAGAATGACCTAAAAATATAAGTATGAATTAATTTTAAGATGTTTGAAGATCTATTGACACCAAATATCTTGGTTTTGGTCTTTTTTCCCTTGATGTAATGAGCACGGACATCAAAGCCTGTGAAGTCAAGGAACTCTAAAATGCCATCAAACACAAGGAGCTTAACTCTACCTTTTGAGATATGACCTAAGCGCTTATGCCATAATGATACCAAATTTTTCCTATTTAATTTGTGTTTAATACCACGTGATTCCACATGCAAAGTTTCATTATAGGATGCAACTCTTTCTAGCAAATAAAGGCTGTCATAAGCATTTAAATAGCTAGTTCCAACAACATTCGAATTTAAAGACACACTAAATTGATTGTTTCCAAATGAAGAAAAATATCCAAATTTATCCAGCAAAGAAACATAAACTAAATTTCATCTAAAAGACAATACTACAAAAGTGTATTTTAAATCCAAATAAAAACCAATTCCTAATAACAACCTAAAATGCCCAATTGCTTCCACTTCCACTAATTTTCCATTTTCCACAAAGATGTGTCTTTGTGATAAATCTAGAATATAGAGTTATTTTTTGTACTTTTTACACTAATAATTCATGTAAGTGATGAATGGATGATAGCAAATTTTGTAATTTTTATTATTTTTCTATTTGTTGAGTAATACTAGGGAAAATTTGTTGTCTTGGTTTATTTTTTTGCTAAATATGTGATTTCTTTATCTTTGAAGGTGGTTGGTGCATTAAGAAGAAGAGAAGACTTGAAATTCACATATTGATGTGCAATACCACAGCATTGCTGTAGCTTTGGACTGACAGGGTCAAGCACAGAAATATACATTTTGGATGCCCCAGTACAGCATGATTGGACTCAATAGCTTTATCTTGACCCAATACTAAGTGGAATTACAAGCCTAGATGTCCAAGAGGCCAAAGCATCTAAAAAGACTTCAAAACATCCATGAGGACCAAGTCTTCATATCAAAGGTAGCCCAAATCATCCAATGGTAGGAGAGGGGAGCCCAAATCATCCATGAGACTTAGTCTCTAACTACTTCATCCAAAAAAATTAGCCATAGAAAGAATCTTGCAGCCACTAACAATCTATGGAGAAAATTAAGCAAAACCATTCACGCTCTTGTAACCACCCAAAAGTCAGTGGCGTTGGAAAATGTGGTTTTAGAACCCTGATTTTGTAAACTAGAGTCAATATTTACGGAGTTATATTAGAAGCAAATTGAATTTCAGTTAGGTAATTTCATTGAATTTGTAACACCCCGTACCCGAGTCCGTCGCCGGAGTCGGACACGAGGGGTTTGCAGACTTAAATCACTTCTTTGCACAATCCATTTTAAAATTTTCCAGGCAAGCTGGCTAACTGCGTCACTGTCACCTTAAAAATCATATCTTGAGTTTCACAACTCTAAAATCAGTTTCGTGATTTTTCCCTGAAACTAGACTCATATATGCATCTACAAATTTTTTTCTAGAATTTTTTGTCTGGCCAATTAGTACAGTTTATTAGTCAAATTCTCCCATGTTACAGGGATCGACTACACTGACCTTTGCGCATTATGACTTGGATATCTCCCTGTACAGGGCTTCAATACTGATGTCGTTTGTTTCTATAGAAACTAGACTCAAAAAGGAATCTATTCATATATGGAATGACCTCTAATTATCTCTGGTTAATTTATAATGAATTTCCAAATTTGGAACAGGGAATCCAGAAACCGTTCTGGCCCTGTCTCACGAAAACTTTAGCATCTCATAATATACAGTTCATATGAAAGTTTCGTTACTTTCCTATGAAAATAAATTCATCAAGGTTCGTTTGCATAATTTATTCACTATTTCATTCCATTCCTACTATTTTTAGTGATTTTCCAAATCTACATCACTGCTGCTGTCAGCATCTGCCTTTAAGGTAGACTTTACCTATTTCATAGTTTCCATGATTCAACTAGCCCTTTTAGCATAAATAGCACAAATTATGATAGTGATTAACCATTCCCATGGCCAATCCTTGTTAAGCATATCCATACCAAATGAGTATAACATTATGCTCAAACATATATAAGCCATTTTCGCATGGCTATCCAAAATTATACAAATCCAAAGGGTCCATGACCCACAACAAAAAGGGTAGTCCTATACATGCCATTTCGAAGTTCAACCAAAATTGTACCAAAAGGGGGCTTTGATAGTGTGGGCGACTTCGACTTCAAAATCCCGAGTCCGATAGCTGAAGAACCAAAATCTATAAAATAGAGAATCAAAGAAACGGAGTAAGCATTAAATGCTTAGTAAGTTTTGAGCAAAGAATTTAGACACAACCAAAGTATAGCATTCATGTAGCTAAACGGATAATTTCATATGCACAAATTTTCAATATCATACTTACTTCACATTACCAACCCTTTTATTCATACACAAAGATCAACTTAGCCAAAGGCCGGTAGCTCATTTATCAACTGAGCGAATACTTATTTGTAAGGGCTCAACTAATTCAAAGCACATACGAAACATACCTCAATGTTGGGATGTTACAAGCGTATTAACTGAAATTTTTACAGCAAGATCATTCATTCCCAAATCACGTACCTTCGGAATTTAACCGGATATAGCTACTCGTTCAAATGCCTTCGGGACATAGCCCGGTTATAGTAACTCGCACAAATGCCTTCGGGACTTAACCCGGATTTAGTAACTCGCACAAATGCCTTCGGGACTTAACCCGGATTTAGTAACTCGCACCAATGCCTTCGGGCTTAGCCCGGAATTAGTATCTCGCACAAATGCCTTCGGATCTTAGTCTGGATATGGTCACTTAGCACAAAGCCTTCGGGACTTAGCCCGGACATCATTCGAATAACCATGCACATTTAACAATAAATCATGACACATTCATATTTCATTTTCATTAGCAAAACTCAAACACAAGACACTTATCACTCTTGCCATTTCGGCTCAATAGCCACACACAAAGAGCACGATTTTGATTTGCTTAAAACATGATCTAATCAAATAATAATTTAAGCTCTATTACTCAAGAACTTACCTCGGATGTTGTCGAACGGTTTCGACGGCTATTCGACCACTTTTTCCTTCCCTTTATCGGATTTAGTTCCCCTTTGCTCTTGAGCTTAATTCAAACAAATTTAACTCATTAAAGTCTCATTTTGCTAGCTTATGGCCGAATATGACAAGGAGTTTGATAGGTCATATGGCCACCTTTTAGCTCAAATACACAATGGTCATACGCATTTTTAATCACATCAAGCAATTTAATACAATTCATTCAAACATCAAAAGAGAAGCTCAAGGTACTTAGCCCATATATACATTAGACACTAGAGTCACATATGTACGAAATCACGAATCGAATTCAACATACTAGCTAATATTTCCCCTTAGCCGAATTTTCTAAGTCAAGCTAAAGCCATCAATAGGCTACCTATGGCCGAACATACACATAACTTATGTACTTATTCATGTGGCCGAACATACATGTCTATGTTGGGGCCGATTGAATCACAACACCATACCATTTCAATTTTGGTCATGGTTAAACAAAGAACTTAATGTCTCACTCAAAAATACTAAAAAGAAGATTCAAGAATCATCAATCCACCATCACATGCACCATTACAAAGCTTCACTTTTAGCATGCAAATGATATCAAGACCAATCCACCTTGGCCGAATATCATCTCCATGGCATAGTAAAGATTTGAACCATGGGTTATTTAGAACTCAAGCTAACTACTAAAACATGCATGCATCTCATGGAACATCATCAAACATACCTTAGTCTATCAAACCACCATAGCCGATTTCCTCAAAGCTCTTTTTCCTTCTTTATCTTTCTCCTATTCGGCCAAGAACAACATGAGAGCTTTCCTCTTCTTTTCTCTTTTTTTTTCTTTTTTTTTGGTCATGCATGAGAATGATGAACACATTTTTTTCTCTTTGTTTTCTTCCTTCAATTTCTTATTAGTTTATTGCCCATGCTTCTTATTTTATTCTTCCATTAACACAACATGTTTCATGACATGTTTTGCCCATGCTTCTTATTTTATTCTTCCATTAACACAACATGTTTCATGACATGTTTTTCCCATGCTTCTTATTTTATTTTTCCATTAACACAACATGTTTCATGACATGTTTTGCCCATCATCCCTTGTCATGGCCGGCCACTAGTACTTAAATGGGGGGAAATTGACATGCAAGTCCACCCCTTTGATTACATGCACTATTAGGCCACTTGCATTTGCCTAGCACATTTCTAAATTTTCTCACATAAGTCCTATCAACTAAATTCACATGCAATTAACTAAATCGAAGCTTAAAACTTTCACACATTTATATTCACATATTTTAGGCAATAATTATCACATTCAAATAATTTGGTGACTCGGTCTAGCGGTCCCGAGACCGCTTTCCGACTAGGGTCACTTTAGGGCTGTCACAACTCTCCCCCACTTAAGAAATTTTCGTCCCCGAAAATCTTACCGGTAAATTGGTTTGGGTATCGTTCTTTCATCGAGCTCTCGGTTTCCCAAGTAGCTTCCTCGATCCCGTGTTTGAGCCATAACACCTTTACTAACGGAACCCTTTTGTTTCGCAACTCCTTCACTTCACGAGCTAGGATACGCATCGGTTCTTCTTCATAACTCATATCGGCTTGAATTTCAACCTGTGATGGGCTAATTATGTGCGATGGATCAGATCTATAGCGTCGAAGCATCGAAACATGAAAGACGTCGTGAATCTTTTCAAGTTCAGGGGGCAAAATCAATCGATACGCAACTGGACCAACCCGTTCGGAGATTTCGTACGGCCCAATAAATCTCAGACTCAACTTGCCCTTACGGCCAAATCTGAGTACCTTTTTCCAAGGCGAAACTTTAAGAAACACTTTATCTCCCATCTGATACTCAATGTCTTTTCGTTTCAAATCCGCATACGATTTCTGACGATCTGTGGCTGCCTTCAGACTTTCTCGGATTACCTTTACTTTCTGTTCAGCATCTTTAATCAAATCAACTCCAAAAATTTTACTTTCACCGAGCTCGGTCCAAAACAATGGTGTACGGTATTTACGATCGAACAAAGCCTCGTAAGGTGCCATCTTAATACTTGATTGAAAACTGTTGTTGTAAGCGAATTCAATCAAAGGTAAATACCGTTCCTATGAACCGCTGAACTCGAGGATGCAACATCTCAACATATCCTCAAGTATCTGAATTATCCGCTCGGATTGACCATCGGTTTGGGGGTGAAAAGCGGTGCTAAAGTGCAGCTTGGTACCCAAAGCTTCTTGCAATTTCTTCCAAAATCGCGAGGTGAATCTCGGATCTCTATCCGACACGATAGAAATAGGTACCCCGTGTAATCTCACAATCTGAGAAATATACATTTCAGCTAGTTTATCCAATGAAAAATCCGTACGTACGGGGATAAAGTGAGACGACTTAGTCAGTCTATCCACAACAACCCAAATCGCATCTTTCTTACTTGCCGATACTGGCAACCCAGATACGAAATCCATCGTGACTCGATCCCATTTCCATTCAGGTACCATGATTGGCTGGAGTAAACTCGTAGGCACTTGATGTTCCGCCTTTACTTGCTGACATATTAAACACTTCGAAAAAAAATTGGAAATGTCTCATTTCATACCATGCCACCAAAACTGGCGTCTCAGATCGTTGTACATTTTCGTACTCCCCGGGTGAATTGACATTCGGCTACAATGGGCTTCGTTCAGAATCATCGAAATGAGTTCTGAATTTCTTGGAACACACAACCGACTTCTGAACCTCAAACAATCGTCATCATCAATTTGAAATTCGGATTCTATATTCGGAACACATTCAGCCCGTTTTGCAACCAATTCATCGTCGACTTTCTGAGCTTCACGAATTTGATGAATCAATAATGGTTTGGCCTTTAATTCAGCTACTAACACATTGTGGGGTAGAACAGACAAGTGTACATTCATCGCTCGTAAAGCAAACAGTGATTTTCGGCTTAAGGCGTCCGCAACCACATTAGCCTTTCCCGGGTGGTAATCAATGACAAGCTCATAATCTTTCAACAACTCAAGCCAACGTCTTTGTCGCAGATTTAAGTCTCTTTGAGTCATCAAATATTTCAGACTTTTGTGATCCGAAAATACATGGCACTTTTCACCAAATAAGTAATGTCGCCATATTTTTAAAGCGAATACGATGGTAGCTAGTTCGAGATCATGGGTCGGATAATTTTTCTCATGTGGCTTTAATTGTCTCGACGCATAGGCCACAACTCGACATTCTTGCATCAATACGCAACCTAACCCAAGTAGGGACGCATCACTATAAATGACAAACTCTTTGCCTGATTCGGGCTGCACTAGAATTGGAGCTTCGGTCAAATAAGTTTTCAGTTGATCGAAACTTTTCTGACATTTCTCCGTCCATTCGAACTTAACATCCTTTTGAAGTAGCTTCGTCATTGGTGTGGCTATCATCGAGAAACCTTTTACAAACCGTCGGTAGTAACCGGCGAGTCCCAAAAAGCTCCGAACCTCAGTAATATTTCTCGGAGGCTTCCAGTTAAGTATGGCTGAAATTTTGCTCGGGTCAACTCGAATACCCGATGCAGATACCACATGGCCTAAGAAGCTAACCTCTCTTAACCAGAACTCACACTTACTGAACTTAGCATACAACTGCTTATCCCGTAAAATTTGCAACACTAATCTCAGGTGCTCAGCATGTTCGTTCTCATCTCTTGAATAGACCAAGATGTCATCAATAAACACAACTACGAACCGATCCAAATATGGTCTGAAGATCCGATTCATCAAATCCATAAATACCGCAGGGGCATTAGTGAGCCCGAACGGCATCACTAAGAACTCGTAGTGACCGTACCTCGTTCTGAAAGCAGTTTTGGGTACGTCCGAATCTCAAATCCGCAACTGATAATAACCCGATCTCAAATCTATCTTTGAAAACAC
The DNA here is from genome assembly GCF_007990345.1 of Gossypium hirsutum. Taxonomy (NCBI): domain Eukaryota; kingdom Viridiplantae; phylum Streptophyta; class Magnoliopsida; order Malvales; family Malvaceae; genus Gossypium; species Gossypium hirsutum. The sequence goes on along the minus strand of NC_053433.1, from coordinate 63,884,441 downwards.
TGAGGCTCCCTTTAGTTGATCAAACAAATCATCAATACGCGGTAATGGATATTTATTCTTTATCGTCACTTTATTCAGTTGACGATAGTCAATGCACAACCTCATGGTTCCGTCCTTCTTTTTCACGAACAATACTGGTGCACCCCAAGGTGAGAAACTTGGTCGAGCGAAACCTCTATCCGTCAACTCTTGCAACTGAGCTTTCAATTCTTTTAGCTCGGTTGGTGCCATACGATACGGAGCTATCGAAATTGGCGCAGTTCCAGGTACAAGCTCAATACCAAACTCTACCTCCCAAACAGGTGGTAAACCCGGTAATTCTTCAGGAAAAACATCCGGGTATTCACAAACCACCGGCACAGATTCGGGTTTCTTTTCTAATTCTTTGTCATCAAGTACATACGCAAGGTATGCTTCGCACCCTTTTCTTACATATTTCTGGGCCAACATTGCTGATATTACAGCTGGCAACCCCCTTAAGTCCGTAGACTCAACTCAGATTATCTCGTTATTTGCGCACCTCAAATCAATAGTCTTGCTTTTGCAATTCACAACCGCATCATGCGCGGTCAACCAATCCAAACCAAGAATAACATCAAATTCATCAAACGGCAAAAGCATCAAGTCCGTCGGAAAACAGGAATCTCGAATTACTAGGGGGCATTTCTTACACAATTTGTCGACAAGCACGTAACGACCCAAGGGATTTGTCACCCGAATTACGAACTCAGTAGACTCAATAGGTAAAGTCTTACTGGATGCTAAGGTTTCGCATATATAAGAATGAGTAGAACCAGGGTCAATCAAAGCAATCACATTAGTATCAAAGAGAGTAAAAGTACCGGTAATAACATCTGGCGAGGAAGCATCCTCGCGTGTGCGTATAGCATAAGCCCTAGCAGGAGCGCGAGCCTCGGATCTGGTCGTAGCATCTCTAGATCCTCTCTGACCACCCCTAGCATTGCCCGTATTTCTAGATGGTCTACCTCGAACAGTGGTAGCACCCGGTTTCTCGCTTTGATTTATATTCTGTTCAGACAACCTCGGGCAATCCTTAATGAAGTGGTCAGCTGATCCGCACTTGTAACAGGAGCGATCATGGAATCTACAAATCCCCGAATGCCATTTACAACAATACTGGCACTCCGCTCTGTCCCGACGATCATTTCCAACACTAGCGACCGAAGTGACTCGTGCATCCACAGGGGGTCGATCGCGATCTCGTCTAGAAAAGCCTGAAGTGTCTCTAGATCGGCCTAAGCCATCTCTAAATTTCTTCGATGACTGTGGGAAGGGCTTCCCCGAAGACCTCTTACGAAACTCCTTTGCTCCCACCTTAGCTTTTCTTTTCTCCATACTGAGCTCCTCGGCCTTGCAAGCTCGCTCGACAAGTGCCACAAATTCTCGGATTTCCAAAATGCCTACATACAGCTTTATATCGTCATTCAGCCCATCCTCGAAACGTTTACACATCATGGCTTCTGAGGAAATGCATTCTCGTGCGTACCGGCTAAGCCTCACAAATTTTCGTTCATAGTCGGTAACCGACATGGAACCTTGTTTGAGTTCAAGAAATTCCTTCCGTTTTTGGTCAATGAATCTCTGACTGATATACTTCTTTCGAAACTCAGTTTGGAAAAACTCCCAAGTTACTTGCTCTCTAGGCACAACAGAAGTCAACGTATTCCACCAATAGTAGGCAGAATCACGTAGCAAGGAGATAGTACACTTTAGGCACTCATCGAGTGTGCAAGATAGTTCATCTAGTACCCGGATAGTGTTGTCCAACCAAAATTCCGCTTGCTCGGCATCATCGCTGTCCGTGGCTTTAAATTCAGTAGCCCCGTGTTTTCGGATTCTGTCAACTGGGGGCTTATTTGACCTTATTTGGTCAGTTACCGGAGGTATGGTAGGTGCGGGGGTGGTATTTGTCGGGAATGGAGGTTGTGGAACAGCCGTATTAGTTCGAATGTATTGGTTGAACCAATCATTCATCACGCTATAGAAAGCTTGTCTAGCTTCATCATTCGGGTTACTAGCATTAGGTTGAGAGTCCACCGGCGCTGTCCCTTGTGCGGGAGCAGGCGCTACAATCTCAAGATCATCAGCTACCGCTCGGTCGGGATCGGGATCCATTACTATAAATAAACACATTTGCAAATGTCAGAAATCACCACACTATCAAATAATCACATAAAATGGCATGTATAGCTAGACCCAACGCATTACGGTAGTCCTAGAATCGACTAAACCGTAGCTCTGATACCAATAAATTGAAACACCCTGTACCCGAGTCCGTCGCCGGAGTCGGACACGAGGGGTTTGCAGACTTAAATCACTTCTTTGCACAATCCATTTTAAAATTTTCCAGGCAAGCTGGCTAACTGCGTCACTGTTACCTTAAAAATCATATCTTGAGTTTCACAACTTGAAAATCAGTTTCGTGATTTTTCCCTGAAACTAGACTCATATATGCATTTACAAATTTTTTTCTAGAATTTTTGGTTGGTCCAATTAGTACAGTTTATTAGTCAAAGTCTCCCATGTTACAGGGATCGACTACACTGACCTTTGCGCATTACGACTTGGATATCTCCCTGTACAGAGCTTCAATACTGATGTCGTTTGTTTCTATAGAAACTAGACTCAAAAATGAATCTATTCATATATGGAATGACTTCTAATTATCTCTGGTTAATTTATAATGAATTTCCAAAGTTGGAACAGGGAATCCAGAAACCGTTCTGGCCCTGTCTCACGAAAACTTTAGCATCTCATAATATACTGTTCATATGAACATTTTGTTACTTTCCTATGAAAATAAATTCATCAATGTTCGTTTGCATAACTTATTCACTATTTAATTCCATTCCTACTATTTTTAGTGATTTTCCAAATCTACATCACTGCTGCTGTCAGCAACTGCCTTTAAGGTAGACTTTACCATTTCATAGTTTCCATGATTCAACTAGCCCTTTTAGCATAAATAGCACAAATTATGATAGTGATTAACCATTCCCATGGCCAATCCTTGTTAAGCATATCCATACCAAATGAGTATAACATTATGCTCAAACATATATAAGCCATTTTCGCATGGCTATCCAAAATTATACAAATCCAAAGGGTCCATGACCCACAACAAAAAGGGTAGTCCTATACATGCCATTTCGAAGTTCAACCAAAATTGTACCAAAAGGGGGCTTTGATAGTGTGGGCGACTTCGACTTCAAAATCCCGAGTCCGATAGCTGAAGAACCAAAATCTATAAAACAGAGAATCAAAGAAACGGAGTAAGCATTAAATGCTTAGTAAGTTTTGAGCAAAGAATTTAGACACAACCAAAGTATAGCATTCATGTAGCTAAACGGATAATTTCATATGCACAAATTTTCAATATCATACTTACTTCACATTACCAACCCTTTTATTCATACACAAAGATCAACTTAGCCAAAGGCCGGTAGCTCATTTATCAACTGAGCGAATACTTATTTGTAAGGGCTCAACTAATTCAAAGCACATACGAAACATACCTCAATGTTGGGATGTTACAAGCGTATTAACTGAAATTTTTACAGCAAGATCATTCATTCCCAAATCACGTACCTTCGGAATTTAACCGGATATAGCTACTCGTTCAAATGCCTTCGGAACATAGCCCGGTTATAGTAACTCGCACAAATGCCTTCGGGACTTAACCCGGATTTAGTAACTCGCACAAATGCCTTCGGGACTTAACCCGGATTTAGTAACTCGCACCAATGCCTTCGGGCTTAGCCCGGAATTAGTATCTCGCACAAATGCCTTCGGATCTTAGTCCGGATATGGTCACTTAGCACAAAGCCTTCGGGACTTAGCCCGGACATCATTCGAATAACCATGCACATTTAACAATAAATCATGACACATTCATATTTCATTTTCATTAACAAAACTCAAACACAAGACACTTATCACTCTTGCCATTTCGGCTCAATAGCCACACACAAAGAGCACGATTTTGATTTGCTTAAAACATGATCTAATCAAATAATAATTTAAGCTCTATTACTCAAGAACTTACCTCGGATGTTGTCGAACGGTTTCGACGGCTATTCGACCACTTTTTCCTTCCCTTTATCGGATTTAGTTCCCCTTTGCTCTTGAGCTTAATTCAAACAAATTTAACTCATTAAAGTCTCATTTTGCTAGCTTATGGCCGAATATGACAAGGAGTTTGATAGGTCATATGGCCACCTTTTAGCTCAAATACACAATGGTCATACGCATTTTTAATCACATCAAGCAATTTAATACAATTCATTCGAACATCAAAAGAGAAGCTCAAGGTACTGAGCCCATATATACATTAGACACTAGAGTCACATATGTACGAAATCACGAATCGAATTCAACATACTAGCTAATATTTCCCCTTAGCCGAATTTTCTAAGTCAAGCTAAAGCCATCAATAGGCTACCTATGGCCGAACATACACATAACTTATGTACTTATTCATGTGGCCGAACATACATGTCTATGTTGGGGCCGATTGTGACAGCCGAAAATCGACCCTAGTCAGGAAGTGGTTTCGGGACCACAAAACCGAGTCATAAAATTTAGTTAAAATTTTATTTGCATATCTTATATGTGTGATAGTACTTGTATAAAAATTTGATGTTTTAATTTTGTATTAGGAATGTGAATTTTGCTTGAAAGGATCTAGTTGAGAGACTTAGAAAATTATGATAGGTAAATAAGTAAGGACCAAATAGTATTAAAATAGGAAAGTTTGGGTTTGCATGTCAAAGTGCCCAATTCTTGATAAGTGGCCGGCCAAGCATGGTTCCATTCCTCCAAGTTTATGTTGTTTATTATTTAATATTGGTAAGTAAATTAAAATAAATTAAAGAAAGGAATTAAAAAGGAAGAGATGAATAAAATAAGGAGGGAAGAGGGAGTGTTCATCTTTTTTTTCTTTGGCTATTGCCGTGAGTGAGGAGAAGGAAGGGAGATTTGGTTATTGGATTTTGGCTTGGAAGATGGCTAGAATGAGGTATGTATTGAATGATTCTTGAAAATCTATGCATGTTTGAGATGGTTAGTTCAAATTCTACTCATCCTATAGATTAGACTTAGGATTTTGAGGTTGAAATTCGGCCAAGAAGCTTGAAACTCTTAGTAGATGTGTTAATGTCATTAAAATGGATAGTAATGTAGGATATGGTGAGTAGTTAATTGCTTTTAACTTGAAAGTTGAGGTTAAAATGGGTTAAGTGATTGCCGAATCTAATTTAGGGGTGGAGGATTGTGTTCATGTTATATTGGATAGGTAGAGGTTGTAATGAGGTTGAAATTGTTGAATTGTTAGTTGGGTAACAAACGAAGCAATCGGCCATATGGGGTAAGAATGGGATGTTCATTTTAGTTGTTGTTTCATTTTTGTGAGAAATTGGTCAAGTGTTTATGAGATGAAATTGTGTGATTAGATAAATTAAAGGTAATAGTATAGTTGATGTATATATATAGATATACATATTCGGCCATCACTTAAGGGCTTATGTGATGTTGAGTTTAAGCCTTGCATATTCGGCTATATATATATACATATATATGTAAACCCATTCGTGATATTTCCTTAGGACTATGTATATATAACCGACAAAAAAATGGGAAAAACTAGCAAAGGTGATTGCCGAATGTCCAAGTATGCATATGCATGTGTGATTGGATTATTGAAAATATGGTAATTGCATAAGGTTATTAGCCGAATAGCTAAGAATATAAGGTAGCAAGATAAAAATTTTACCATGCCGTCCCATATGTCATAAAATCATTAAAATGTGAATACCAATATATGTAGCAAAGCGATTGAATGAGTTAATTTATTTGTTTAAGCTCAAGATCCTAAAGGAGAGGCGTCCAACAAGGGGAAATCGAAGGTCATCGAGTAGCCGACTTGGAATTACTTTACCCAACATAAAGTAAGTCATCAAGCATATATTTGTATTGATCTAAATAGACATAATGTCTATGTAATTATGCCGAATGGAATGATAAATTTATATACATGTATGCATGTGGTGATGAAAGTGTCGAATGAAAAGAAAAGAGGTGAGAGGTATTGAGTTGTTGATCTCGGCACTAAGTGTGCGGGTATAAACATTTATGATCATGAGATTGGCGCTAAGTGTGCGGGTTTAAATTGTACAGCACTAAGTGTGCGAGTTTGATTATGTAGCACTAAGTGTGCGAGTTTGATTATGTAGCACTAAGTGTGCGAGTTTGATTATATAGCACTAAGTGTGCGAGTTGATTATATAGCACTGAGTGTGCGGACTTAATATATATATTTTTGAATCACTATGGGCACTAAGTGTGCGACATTATTGAGTTGATCACGGACAGCGGATCGGGTAAGTACCTTGAGTTCATGGCTAATAGGTGCTATGTCTATATTTGGAGTTGAGCTTGGTAAGTTTGAACCTATGTGACAAATATACTTGAAGTCACGTACATAAGATTTATCGTGGAATAGGTGAAAGGCCGTTTAGTTGTATGATTGTAACGAAAATAAAATGATGTATGAAAATGCCTCAAATATCCTATTGATTAGTATATGGAATGTGAATGCATGATTTGGTATGAGATTGAACCGATAGGTCTGAGGAACTATGGCATGGTTCGGTATGGATGGAGTAACTAGCCTTGTTCCATTTTGCTTCCTCTTGTGATAATGTTATTAATGGATGGTAGTGCATTGCTTATGACTTACTGAGTTATATACTCACTCGGTGTTTCCTTGTCACCTATTTTAGGTTTCTTGGACTTGTCTCTTTTTGCGTGATCGGGCCGTCATCGGAGTCATCACACCGGCTAGCAAGTTTTGGTACTTTCTTCTTAGTCGGCTTAGGAGAACATTTCGGCATGTATAGGCTATTATGTTGTGTTTGAACTTTGGGATGTAAACTTTTAGCCATGCGAAAATGGCATAAATGTCGGTTGGGTTTGGTTTATAACGTTAGGTCGTAAGCCTTGGTAATTCGACCCTTTTTTTTTATGCCATATGTCATGGTTGATTATTTTTGGTCTTAAAATTCATGATATGGCAATAGTGTAGTAGGGAGATGTTTGACAATGATTGGCCTTTGGCATGGCTAGTCATGATCGTAATTTGTGATGTGTATGATGAATTACTAGTTAGATCAAGGAGAAATCACGAAATGGGCATAGTTGCTTTCGTAACAGATGCTGGCAGCAGCAGTGACGTGAGATTGAAAAATCACTAAAAATAGTAGGAGTGGAATTAATTGATGAATAAATTATGTAATCGAAGCTCGATGAGTCTATTTTCATATCGAAGTAACGAAATGATCATATGGACAGTATGTCAAGAGATATTCAGGTTCTCATGAGACAGGGCCAGAACAGTTTCTGGATTCCCTGTTCCGACTTTGGAAATTCATTATAAATTAACCAGAGATAATTAGGAGTCATGCCATATACGTACAGATTCCTCTCTGAGTCTAGTTTGTATAGAAACAAACGAAATCAGTATTGAAGCTCTGTGCAGGGAGATAACCAAGTCTTAATGCACAAAGGTCAGTGTAGTCGATCCCTGTAACATGGGAGACTTTGACTAATAAACTGTACTAATTGGCCCAACCAAAAATTCTACAAAAATTCTACCATATAGGTATATGAGTCTAGTTCCAGGGAAAATTTACAGAACTGGATTTCGAGTTTCAAAACTCAAGATATGATTTTTAAAGTGACTAGTATGCAGATTGGCAGCTTGTCTGGGAAATGTCAAATAAGTGGTTTGAAGTTTGTTAACACCTCGTGTTCGACTCCGGCGACGGTCTCGGGTTCGGGGTGTTACACCGATTGCATCACAACACCATACCATTTCAATTTTTGGTCATGGTTAAACAAAGAACTTAATGTCTCACTCAAAAATACTAAAAAGAAGATTCAAGAATCATCAATCCACCATCACATGCACCATTACAAAGCTTAACTTTTAGCATGCAAATGATATCAACACCAATCCACCTTGGCCGAATATCATCTCCATGACATAGTAAAGATTTGAACCATGGGTTATTTAGAACTCAAGCTAACTACTAAAACATGCATGCATCTCATGGAACATCATCAAACATACCTTAGTCTATCAAACCACCATAGCCGATTTCCTCAAAGCTCTTTTTCCTTCTTTATCTTTCTCCTATTCGGCCAAGAACAACATGAGAGCTTTCCTCTTCTTTTCTCTTTTTTTTTTCTTTTTTTTTTGGTGATGCATGAGAATGATGAACACATTTTTTTCTCTTTGTTTTCTTCCTTCAATTTCTTATTAGTTTATTGCCCATGCTTCTTATTTTATTCTTCCATTAACACAACATGTTTCATGACATGTTTTGCCCATGCTTCTTATTTTATTCTTCCATTAACACAACATGTTTCATGACATGTTTTGCCCATGCTTCTTATTTTATTTTTCCATTAACACAACATGTTTCATGACATGTTTTGCCCATCATCCCTTGTCATGGCCGGCCACTAGTACTTAAATGGGGGGAAATTGACATGCAAGTCCACCCCTTTGATTACATGCACTATTAGGCCACTTGCATTTGCCTAGCACATTTCTAAATTTTCTCACATAAGTCCTATCAACTAAATTCACATGCAATTAACTAAATCGAAGCTTAAAACTTTCACACATTTATATTCACATATTTTAGGCAATAATTATCACATTCAAATAATTTGGTGACTCGGTCTAGCGGTCCCGAGACCGCTTTCCGACTAGGGTCACTTTAGGGCTGTCACAGAATTAGTACTTAATTTAAGTATAGGGACTAAATCGTGTAAGAGTCAAAAGTTGAATTATAATTAAATCATAAAGTAAAAAATAACTAAGGGACTCGTAAGGAAATTAAACCAAATGGTTTAATGAAAGTGGACGCCAATGAATAATTTGACAAAAGAAAATGTAATAAAATTTATAAATAAAATTAAAAAATAATAAAATGTGAAATGGAAAGAAAGAGAAATCAAACTCTCTTATTTCTTTCATTTAGCCGAACCATTAGAGGATAAGAAGAACTCATGAACGGCAAGAGTTTCCTAAATTTCAAGCTCAATTTGGCTAGTTCAATTTAGTCCTTTTTCTTGTAATTTTTTATGTTTTCAGAATCCCAATTGTTAAAGCTAACCGACCCATGTTGAATTTTTTGGTATTGTTAAAGATTTTGAATGTTACCATTTTTGGATAGTTAAAGTTTTTGGTGGTATTTTGATAGATTTTTAGGTTAGAAGTGAAAAATGGACTAAATTGTAAAGTCAATTTTTGATTTTGTATAATAGGGACTAAAATGTATAAATTGTAAAATATGTGGTATAATTGAAAAATAGGGATCTTATAGGGACTCTTGTGTATTCGACATAAAATTAAAAGGCTAAATGTGAAAGTTATGTTAATCTTGGTTTTAGGGACTAAATTGAATAATATGAAAAAGTTGTATAATTTAGCAATTGAATGAGAATTTGGTTGTGTATTGTTGATTTATTATATTTGTTTTATCTATAGCTAACGTTAACCCAAAGTCCTCGGAAAAGAAAGGAAAAGACAAGGTCGTCGACGGATAACTCAAACTTTACGATTTGTGTTTCTATAAATTGAACTATCTCAATTGTTTCATTTTTACATTGTATTGTTTGGTAAGTTCGTAAGGTGAGTTATAATTGATTCAGTGAATTGAAAATTATGTGATTGAGATGGTTATTTGTATTAAGGATTGAATTGAATAGATTCAAAAGTATTATATATTATTTGAAATGTGAAATTGTGCTAATGTTGTGATTAACATGTTATATATAGGTGGAAAATGGTATTGGTTGACTGTGATTATGAATTTGAAATGGAGAAATGTATATAAATGAAATGTGAGAAATTGTTACCTTATTAACTGTTCAGGCAGGGTCAGGTATAATTGGCATGCCATAGGATAAGAAGAGTTCAGGGTTTTATGACTACGTGTCGAGGGGTGACGGGCACCCCATTTGTCGATTATACCAACCAATGCTGGACACATTTATTATCGATTTTATCAGCTAGCAAGGGAAAAATTTGTTATTGCCGATTTATTCGTCAGGCACTGGGTGCCAAATTGCTGTGTTGGTTGGATCCGCGTATCCGTTCGAGTTTGAGTCATGTTAATAAGGAAAATGAAAGTGGAAACCAATATTACAACTTGTGAAATGAATTAAAATAAAGTTGATTATGAACTTTTGATTGCATACGATGGATCTTAAGATGAAATGATACATTAATGTTGATTTTTCAATGAATTTAAGTTGAAAGTACATGTAAAATGTGCATATGGTTCATTACATTTAACTTATGCATTAGTATGTATCATATTATGTTTAATATTCAGATTATAGAAATACCACTAATTTATACTCAGTTTATGGTTTTTTTTCTTGTGCGCAGGTTATTTACTTATCAGTTTGATCGTCGACTCAGCATCCAGCGGCAATCCCAAGCTCAAGTGTTGGTGAATGCTTTTTTTTTCTTGGCATGTACATAGGATGAGTTATACTTTTATGGTCATTTTGAATCTTGTTGGCCTTAAAGGTTATGTAACTATACATAAGTGTGATGGCAATGGTCATTTTGTTGATATCTTGATCATTGCTTTGGTTATTTTCTTACTGCCTTCATGAATGAGATGGTTATATTCTAGGTATTATGCTTGATTGATGCTTGGATTTGGTTTGATTCATGATATGTCTAGATTAAGTCTTAGCAAGGGATTGGTAAAATTCATGTTTATACCTAATTTTTTACTTAAAAGTTTTGGCAGTTTTGTATCTAGGTTGTTAAGCTAAAGTGAAAATTAAATATGAAATGGTTAAATGGTTGAATGTGTTCATGATTGGCTTGATTTATTTTAGGTGCCATTGAAGGCATATTAGTATGATTAAATAAGATTATTTAGTTAGTTTTGAATTGTTAGTTAAGGTTCCAATTGTGGCATATTGGTTAAACATTTAGATTGGTTATTGTAAATGATGTTTTTGACTTTATTTGGATGTCTTTGAATAGGTTGAAATGTGGCTTAAATGATAGTTTATGGCTTAAGTGTTCATGGTTGAATAGCTTGGTTAAACAGGAATTTTCTAAGTACATACGAGCTAGCACATGGCCTGGCACACGGTCGTGTGTCATACACGGGCTCATGGCATGGCCGTGTGGTTTGTAAAATTTTAGGCGATTTTGGTGCACATGATCACAGTTAGTTGCACAGGTTAGCGACATGACCATGTGGTCTATCTCACATGAGCTGAGCTCTCGTTCACGATTAATGACACGGCCGTGTGATTCATCACACATGATCTAATCTTTTGCATGCAGCCTGGGGACATGACTGTGTGACCCATTTTTTTAGATTTTCCTCAACTTTTTGTTTTTGGTTCAATTTGATCTCTGTTCATTACCAAATTGTTTTTGAGCTTCCGTATACTCAACATTTACCTGAAATAGATTGAATAATGTATTTATACATGCTCGTATGTGATTATTTAAATATTTATTTGAGATTTTCATTAATAAATTATATGAAATTATTTGGTAATTATTCGTAACATCTCACTACTTGGGGTCCGACGACCAGACCGAGTAAGGGGTGTTTCACCTCTCCCTTGAATCAAGAAAACAATCCAACTACAAAGAGAATATTAAAGGTGAGATGCCAAAAATAGTAAACGGAGAAATGGTGCTCACTAGTATAAATAGGGAACAAATGCTTGAGGGAAATGACACCATCACACACACAATTGAGTTCCACACAACACAGAGTTGAGAGAGCATTTTAGAGACATTGAGAACTACCAATTTTGGCAATCTTGAAAGCATTTGTGCCTAGTGCAACACAAAGGAGAAGAGATAGGGAGGAGCAACATGAGCAGTATCACAGAGAACCACTGAAATCGACTTTACAATTTTCCTTTAATCTTTTATTTTGCTGAGTGTTGATAAACATGTTTGCAACTTGTTCTGTAAAATCCCCACTTTTTAAAAGAGAGAGAGAGAAGAAGAATATTTATGGTAGAAACCATTGAATAAGTGAGCTATAAATAAATAGTATAAGAAATTGTGATCATTTTTAGAGGAAATTGTCAGACATGAAAACACAGAGGATTATTAGTAAGAGTATGTGGTTAAGTTAAAAATTCAGTATCGAGTTCAGGGATTAAATTGAATAATTTGGAAAAGTATAGAGATTAAAGTGAAATTATCCTATTTTTATTTTGATGGAAAAGACTTAATGGCAATTTTACCATTTCTTAAAAAAAATTAAAAGTTTCATGATGGCTTTAAATGATATTTTCATTAAATAATTATTATTTAACATTTTATTTAAAATAATAGTAATTTATTAAATATTATTATAATATATATATAAACGAAGAGAGAAAGATAAATTTCTTTCTCATCTTCTTTCTCACGAAAGTTGGGAAAAAAAACTTCTTTCATCATTTTCCTTCAAATCCAATCTTAAGGTATGGTTTTTCTTCAAATTTTTTTTTTAGAATTTGAATATTTAAAGCTTGCTTTACATATGTATACCAATAGTTTTTGATTTTATCAAGTATTTTGAAAGTTGTCATTAAAGGACATTGATGGAAGCTTAGAAAACTTAAGTGAAGTGGGTATATTTTTGGATAGGAAATGATTAGAAGATGAGTTCTAGCTTGTTAGAAGTGTGAAAAAGAAATAAAAATGGATGGAAAGTTTACTTGGTATATTTGGCCATGTTAAAGGGGAAGTAGGGAACATTGGCCACTTTGTGTAATATTGGTGCTAAATGATAGCTTGTGAAGTGGTGAGTACTCTGGTGAAGACAAAATTGAAAATGGATAATCGAGTCGAAAGATATGTGAATTTCGGACTAGAAAACTTAAGTTGTCAATATGAATAATCATGCACATTTAAGTTTGTTTGTATTAGTTTTAGTTTTAGAATGGATAAATGATATTGTTTCGTATTGAATTGCTCCTAATGTAGCTAAAAACGAAGCGAACATCTTGAAGAAGAAATGCGAAGAAAAGGAGTAAAGCGATTAAAACTTCGATTTATGCTAATATCTTATTTTCATTACATGATACTTTTAATATTTATTTTACTATTAATAACTATATAAATTTTATTCTTATGATTTTTGAATGATATTTGAATGAAAATTAAGATTTCAATGATAAAACTAGTAAATTCATGATTTTGAGTTGAATTTGAATATTAAGATTTCAAATGGTTGAACAAGCAAATGTATAGTAAGTTTGTATTGGAAGCTTAATTTTACATTAAACATGAAATGAAATTGAAATGAGAATGATATGAAAATAGAATTGAACTGAAACGAATCATGAAACTTGGTTTTTACCCCATCACACTATGTTAGACTAAATCAGATATAATTGGCATGCCATAAAGTCTTTATATCAGAGAATTTAGATCTCCCCAATTCCCAGAGGGTCGAGGAAGAAAAGGCTAAGTTGGTCAGTTGTTATTATTGTTAGCCCCAATACCCAAAAGGTCGTGGGCAGTCCCAATTCCCAAAGGATCGTGGGTGTAAAGCCAGATTTTGGGCCTAGTCAGAACAGTGGTTTCTAGACCATCAATCCAAAGTCAGAGAAAGTATTTTTATTATTATTTTAGACTTATAACATGTTTATTTTAGTGCATGAAAAATTTGGTGAATTAATTTTAGCATTTGAAAGCTTAATTGCGAAAAAGGACTAAATCGCATAATGTGTAAAAGTCTTAATTTGATAGCTAAGGGTGTTAAATTACCATGAAACTTAAATTGGGGGTCTTTAAAGGGCAAATATACCCTAGGAATATTGCTTGGCCGGCCATGAAACAAGAAAGTCAAAATTAGGTGAGGTTTTGGTGACCAATTTTGACTAGTATAATATTAAAATAAAACAAAAAAGGCTTCATCTTTTTAGTTCTTCTTCTTCACCGATTTTTCAAAAACTAAGGGGGGTTTAGAGAGCTCAAAAATATCAGCCACTAAGTTCTCTCATAAGTAAGTGATTTTGATGATTTTTCTTGAAGAGTTTTGCACCTTTAGAACCCTTGTATCATGAGCTTTCAAATGAGGGGACTATTTTGCAAAATGGTTGACAGTCTAGGGTTTTTCCATGAGTGTGTTCATGTTTTTTTCTAAAATTTTATGGAAGAATATGAGTTATGGTAGTGTAATAAACAACTTTTGTGAAGTATTTCTCATGAAAACCCTAAAAAGGACCATTTTGCATAAGTTGTAAAATAGGTGATAAATGTGTGAAATATTGAGAATTTTGGACTATTTCTAGTACAAAAAGTAATCGGCTAGGCTTGGTTAGTGAGAAAATATGATAAAAATCAATTTTCGGACATAGGGGTAAAATGATCATTTTATGAAAGTCTAGGGGTAAAATGGTCATTTTTCCTAATTACGAATTTTTGAGTGTCTAGAGTAATTTGCTGATGAGATGAATGAATTTCTATCATTTTAGATCAAGAATTACAAAATTCGGGCCTAGATCGGGGAAAATCAAAGCAAGTGGACTAAGCCGAGCTAGTCATCTACATTTTGTAATCCGAGGTAAGTTGTATGTAAATAGTACAACTACATTATTATTATATGTGTTTGAATTGATATAGCATAAATTTCTTGTTTGCAGAAATAATTATGTATGATGAATATTGAGATAGTAGAACTCTCGTTTGAACCTTAGGAAATAAATCGGATATTCATGCAATGACATTCGGGTAAATTGTATGCTAGTGCAAGACATGTTTGGGACATGCATCGGCCTCGAGATGTAAGCCAGTGTAAGACATGTCTAGGACATGCATCAGCTACAAGATACATCAGTATAAGACCATGTCTGGGACATGGCATCAGCATTATACCCTATGTTTGAGGCTTAGTGAATATCCAATAACATTTTAAATGGTTCAATGGGGAGAATTACAATTTAAGTTTAAGGAGAAAATTATAACCATGTTATGAGTGGTACAGGTACCTAATTGAAATGTATGAGATGATAGCTTAATATATGCTATGTGAATTTTATTGGATAGTGACGAGTAAGTTGTGCTTATGCCTACTTTTGTATTATGAGCTTGATGATGGATGGTAAAATTGTTGTTATAATTAATTGCATGCAACTTACTAAGCTTTATGCTTACCCCATTTCTTTTTATTTTCTTATAATGCCGCCTATTTAGCTTGTGGATCAACGGACATCAGAGGCATCGATCACACTATCAATCGAAGCACTTGGTATAATTAGTTCTTAAATTTTGATTATGGCATGTATAGGACTCTTTAAATTTGTTTAGTGTCATATTGTTTTGGGGCCAAATGTGTTGGCTTGCTTTAATATTTGACTCAATTTGTATAAGGCCATGAAAAATGGCTATTATTGAAAGTTATTATATGAATGCAAAATAGTCTTTCATGAATGTGATTGCTGGTGGTTGAATACATGAATTGTATATAAGCCTTAGTTATGGATGTTTGGTTGGTGTTAGATTGTGTTTCAGGGTGGTAAAGGCTTGGTAGATAGCCTTATATTGTCCACACGGGTAGACACACGAGCGTGTGTCTAGGCCGTGTGTCCCCTGCACGTAAAAATTTCAAGTCAGAATGCATGGTAGTAAACACACGGGCAGAAACACGATTGTGTGTCTCAACCGTGTAGAGGACACGACCTCTAGACACTGGCGTGTGCCCTAAATTAGATGTTGACGTCAGAAATAGAATGTCAAGGTTTTTAGACACGAGCTAGTACACGTGTGTGTCATGGCCGTGTGAAGGACACGGGCCATAGACACGGGCGTGTGTCAGGCCGTGTGAAAACCCCTCTAAGTTTATTTCTATAATCATGTTATTAATGAAATTTATAATCATGTTTTCTTTTATTTCTATAAATTGATTTGTAACAGCCCATTTTCAGTGAAATTAGAACAGTGGTTTCAAGACCACAAATCCGAGCAGGAAAGAAAATTATTTTTTATTTATTTTAATATTATTACATGATCTGCATTATGATAGGAATGTCATATGAAAATTTTGATAAGAAAATTTTATCGATTATGTGTTTAATTATGGAAAGGACCAAATTGCATAAAATGAAAAAAAATTGAATTCTAATAGTTAGAAGGATCAAATAGCTATGGAATTCAAAACTTGAGGTCCTTACATGGTAATTAGACCATTATAGAAAAGTTAATAGATATTTTTTGTGATTCATGCATGGAAAATTAGAAAAAGGCTAAGGAGTAAATTAGAAATCAAAATAATTAAAGATGATAAATAATTAAATAGAAATATCATTTTATATTATTATCATCTTTATCTTCAAATTTGATGGAAACCCTAGGAGAGAGGAAGGAAACTTGTAACAGCCCGATTTAGACCCTAATTGGAACGATGGTTTCGGGACCAAGAATCCGAGTCAGAAAAATGTTTTAAAATTATTTTCTGTGTTTATTTTGTGTGAATTTATATCTGTGAAATTTTCGTGATTTAATTTTACCGTTTGAGTGTCCGATTAAATATAAGGACTTAATGGCGTAAAATGAAAATTTAGTGGTTATTTCTAAAAGGGGTTGAATTGTTAGTGGTTTTCTAAATTGAAGCCTTAAAGTTGTAATTATGCCATTATTAATATAGATGGACGGTAATGGCTAAGGAAAGTAATGATTTTTATTAAATTATAAGGGTTAAATTAGTAATATGGTTAATAAACATATAATAATTAAAACAAGTTAACATATTCATATTTTATTTCATTTTTTCATCCATCGAAAATAAGAAACTAAAGAAAGAAAAGAGAAAACCTAGGTTCGGCCATCCTTCCAAGCTTGATTTAAGGTTCGTTCTTAGTCAGTTTTTGATAAATTTTCCATTTTTGAGATCGTTGCTTCAAATACTACAAAACCCATGCTTAAATTTTTTATTTTGGTGAATATTTTGAGTTATGCCATTGTTGAGAGCTTGTGATTTATGTTGTTTGATGATGAAATATGAATGACATGTTTTAGATTAACATGTTTTGTATTGGAGTTTTTGATGATTTTGAGTAATTAGGACTAAATTGCAAAAATAATAATTTGAGGGACTAAAATGTGAAATAAATGAAATATATGGACTTGTATGAGTATGGGTAAAATTCGACCCAACATGGTTATATTGAAATTTTGTATATTTTGTGTTTTGTGCAATAAGGACTAAATTGTAAAAGGTGTAAATTTAGGGGTAAAATGGTAATTTTCTATTTATGTGTTTTTGGACTAAATTGAATGAAGGTATGTTGAATGAGCTTAATTTGAACATGTTTAGATCAAGAACTAAAGAAATCAGATTTGGATCGGGGGAAAACGAAGTCGACTAGCTGCCTGTTTCGTTTTGTATCGTCCGAGGTAAGTTTATAAGCAAATAGACGTACTTAGTTTTAATTAAATGCAAGGTATATGTATGCTAAAATGAAATATATAATTTTATTTATACTAGAGCCGAATGTGAATAAGCTTGATTACTATGTTTCCAAATTGGTTTCGACCAAGTTACGACGTCCAAAAGCCCTGTATGAACCTTAGGAATAGTTAGGATACATATGTCATGACATAAGATTCTGATATATATGTGCGAGTAAGACCATGGCATCGATATGTGACTTCGATATATGTGTGCGAGTAAGACCTATCTGGGATAGTGGCGTCGATATGTGATTACATGTAAGACCACGTCTAGGACGTTGGCATTGTACGATATGTGTGATTATCCGAGTGTTCTATCCAATTCCGAATGGTTTATCGGGTAAAAGAAAATCATGAATGGATGTGTAAAATGAGCTAAATGATCAGGTATGAGTTAGCTTGTTGTTTACTTGAGATAATGTAAATAAGTAACTTGATATTTGTTACTAATTATGCGTGATACAAATGAAGATTATATATGAATTTGGTAAGTGTATTTGACCTTGTAAATAAATGGTATGAATATTGTAGAATTCATTCTTGGATATGTTTATATATGTGAGAATGAATATTCGGCCATATAAGTGGTATATGTACATGATGTTATATTATGGTTCTTGAGCTTATATAAATGTGTATGTGTATGTTTGATTATATTAAGACATTTTGGCTTGGAAAGTTGAATGATATTAGGTCAAATTGATTAAGAGAGTATTCGGCCTAGGTAGAATTTGTGTATGAAGATGTATTATTTATCTCATTTGTAGGTTTGAGGTTAAGCTTGATAATGATAATGAAATTTGGATTAGCTTAAAATGAGTTGAATATATCATTGGGTTGTTTATTTGCTTATGACTTACTAAGGTGTGATAGCTTACTCTGTGTATTCATGTTTACTCTGTTTTATAGATTTTGGATTCAAGTTACAAGCTCAGGGATCGTCAGCAAAGTCTATCACACTATCAACCACTTTCGGTATTTTATAAGTTGCATTTTGGAACTATGGCATTATAGGCTGGAATGTGTTTTGAAATAATGAACTTCGGTTATGTATAAAAGCCATGCGAAAATGGCTTATTTTCTATGCTAGAATTCGTTTTTGGTTTTATTTATGGTTTGAGTTCATTTTGATTATTATGACGTATGCTATGGATGATTATAAATCGTGTAACGTGATCGTATAATAAGGTTGGTTGTTGAATTCAGATGTGACATGAATGAATTTGGCTATATTATATATATATGTCGCATAAATGAATAATAAGGTTGGTAATGATATTTGTTTTAATTGATGTAAAATTTGTGCATACGCATGACTTTTATAAAACAAGTCTAATATTTAATAATGAAGTTATTGATGTGTTCTATGTCCTGTATATGTATAAAATGTTTAATATATGTCTATATATATATATATATTTTGGGTTATGCATTATTTATGCTGTGTTGTGCATGTTGGAATTTTTTTTAAGATTTGATATTTGATTGAGTTATAAGCATAAATGTGATCTACATCTCGAATTGCAAATTTATAATGAATATTTGTATGAATAATAGTATGATCGGTAATGCCTCATAACCCTAATCCGGTGATGGATACGGGCTAGGGGTGTTACATAAACTTATCAAGCTTAATTGGGTAAGTATTCAAGTCCTGTTTTTAGTAATTTTTATATTTTTGAGATCAGGATAGTCTAATCTATCTATTTTTGGGATTAATTTAAAATTTTATCAAAGTAACAAAGTTTTGCCATGGATGAATATGCTGAAAATTAAAATTTATGATAGAAAACGAAAGGTTGTTGATAGATAAACAACTTTTACAAAGTGAATTTTGATGAAATCGTGATTTAAGGACTAAATTGTAAAGATGTGAAAGTTGAAGAAAAATTCTACATTTTATGGAATAAATGTGCTGTAAATGTTCTACTAAAATTTAGGTTAAGCTTGGAATAAGGATTAAATTGCATGAAATTCATTTTCCAAGCCTAGGGATGAAATTAGAATTTATGAAAAGTTTAGGAGCAAAATGGTAATTTTGCCTAGGGTGTAAATTGAGTCCAATTGAATATGAAATGTGATAAATTGATGATTAAATTCATTTATATAGATCCGGATAACTCAAATTCGAAGCTAGAGAGGAAAAGAAAAAGTTTTGGATTACTAGAATTTCTTGTACGAACAACTATTAAGGTAAGTTTGTGTAACCAAATTGTGTTTATTTATATGTTTGTATTGAATGTGTTATGTGATTGTACAAATTATAAATGTTTAAAGTACAAAATAAATTATATGCACGATATAGCTTGAATAAATGTCAAGTTCTGTTTGAATAATGAAATTTTATGGATATATGTAATTTCCCATATTGAATGTGAAGCTGCATATGTTGTAGACAGGATTTAGCTTGGACGAGTAATCCTGATAAAGCCCTCTCGAGCATTCTAATAAACAGTTCTTACGAGTATCTTGATCGGTAGTGATTTTGCATGTGTTGAACATTATCATAGGTCTGTGTGAGCGTCCTGTTACATGACTTGATCGGTTGTGACCCTGCATATATTGCAGACACAAAGGCAGCTCTACGTGAGTGTCCTAATATAAGCTCTTATGGGCTTCTTGATATCGCTCGCTTGAAATCCCTGTTACCTTATCTGGTGCTCCCTGATATTAACTCTTCGGAGTTATTTGTTAAGCTCTATGAGCTCCCTGATTAAAAACTCTTATGAGTTTCCTGTTTAGCCCGGATAAGTGTCCTATTACATGGCTCATTTAAGCATCCTGATGTGTGGCTCGAGAGTGTGCTTTCTGATTATATGCCCTAATGGGTATCCCTGGACATGAATTGACATATTATTGAATTGTAAACCTAGTGTGTACTACTTGCATAACCATCGATATTTCAATAATTCAACAGAAAACACTACTGATGAGAGAAATTATGAGATCAAAAGAATGATGTCTTGAATGTTTTTGTAATATTTGAAAGTTTGCGGCATGATAAGCTCATCTATGCATGTTTGATTTACATGTAAGTTATACGACTAACTTGCTTATTTGAGTGTATATGATTAGGCAAATTTGCCAAGTTGTTGAGAAGCATGTTATTGTATGTTTATTTAAATGTAAATGATTGGTAAGTTTAACTCCTGTTATATGAACTTACTAAGCATTAAATGCTTACTAGGTTTTATTTTCTCTGTTTTATAGTGCTCAGAAGCTCGTTAAGGTTGGAGAACAGTCGGAGAATCATCACACTATCTTCCAGCTTGTTTTGGTATAAAAAGTAATCTTATTTTGATATAATGACATGTATAAGTTAACTTGGCCAATGTTGGCATGTAAATAGTTGTTGTAACTTAGCCATTGGAATGACTAATAATGGTTTGTTTTGGTAAATTTTATAAGTTTATATACATATATCATATCATGTTTAACTTGTAACACCTCACACCCGTGCCCTAGCCTGGACGACATACGAGGCGTTACTAAACTTAAACACATGCATTCAAACATTTCTTAGTCACCAAGACTTGATCAAATTTAAAAATTTCTCAAACTTTGTTTAATCTCCTTAATATGGGCCTACAAGGCCTCAAACATTCATTGGAAACCATTCGGAACCAACTCGGGTCCTTAAACCGACTTAATAAAAATGACCCTTGAAACAGGACACACGCCCGTTTGGCCATTATGGCATGGTCGTGCTGATGGCCTGTGTGGTTCACATGGCCTAAGCACCACGGGACACGCCCATGCCCCGAGCCCGTGTGAATTTAATTCTAAATTTGAACCTACAAGGGTTTTCACACGGCCTAACACGTGCCCGTGTCCATTGCCCATGTCCCTCACACGGCCATGACACGCCCATGTCTTAGCCTGTGTCTAAAAACCTTGACATTATATTTCTGACGTCGGCATCTTATTTAGGGCACACGACCAAGGCACACGCCAGTGGCCAGCGGCCGTGTCCTCCACACGGCTGAGTCACATGGCCGTGTCTCTACCCGTGTGTTTACCACCGTGCATACTGACTTGTAATTTTTACGTGCAGGGGACACACGGCCAAGCAACACGCCCATGGGGCTGACCGTGTGTCACACATGGCCTAGACACAGGCCCGTGTGTCTACCCGTGTGGACAATATAGGGCTATCTACCAAGCCCTTTGCCACTCTGAAACACAATATAACAACATCCACCATGCTAAAGATTAACATAACATGATTTCTCAATCCAACAACCACGTCTAAAAATTTTACACATTTCATATTTATTTAAGCAACCAACAAATTACTCATTCATGAAAGAACTTCTTGTATTCATATAACAACTTTCAACATTAGCCATTTCCATGGCCTTATACAAAATGAGTCAAATACTAAAACAAGCCAACACTTGGCCCCAAAACAATGTGACACTAAACAAAATCACAGTTCCTATACATGCCATAATCAAAATAAAAGAACTAACTATACCAAGTGCTTCAATTGATAGTGTGATCGATGCCTCCGACGTCTGTTGATCCTCGAGCTAGTTAGGCGGCATTATAAGAAAATGGAAAGGAAATAGGGTAAGCATAAAGCTTAGTAAGTTTCATGAAAATAAACATCAACAAATCATTATAAAATAATATGTTCTCGACCTTTCATAGCTTATTCATGAATATCATAAATAGACGTAAGTACAACTTACTCATCGTCATCCCTTACATTTCATATTTCATATATTGAGCCCACATCCCATACATTTCAAATAGGCACTTGTACCACTCATCACATGATCATAACTCTTCTCATTTCGATATAAATTATAAATCTTTCGTCAAACCATTTGGAATTCTACCGGATATTCAATAGACCTAACATGGGTTAAGATGCCGACGCCATGTCCCAGGCATGGTCTTACACTGGCTTTCATAT
Organism: Gossypium hirsutum; assembly: GCF_007990345.1. NCBI lineage: Eukaryota > Viridiplantae > Streptophyta > Magnoliopsida > Malvales > Malvaceae > Gossypium > Gossypium hirsutum. The sequence goes on along the minus strand of NC_053433.1, from coordinate 63,861,990 downwards.
AGTGAGGCCGATGCCATGTCCTATACAGGTCTTACACTGGCTCTCATCTATCAGTGTCGATGCCATGCCCCAGACAGGTCTTACACTGACACACAACAAGCTGACACCATGTCCCAGACAGGTCTTACACTAGCTTGTATGTCGTGAGGCTGATGCATGTCCCAGACATGTCTTACACTGGCTCTCATGCTGTGGCTGATGCATGTCCCAGACATGTCTTACACTAGCACATATATCACCCATTATCACGGTACAAATATCCAAGTCTATTCCAAATGTTCAATGAAAGTCTTTACTACGTAAATTACTCAACATGTATTCTCACATTCAAAATCAAGACAATTTATTCCGTATCAAATCAATTATACATCATAAAGATATAGTTGCATTATTAACATACAACTTACCTTGGGACTCAAAATGTGGCAACTAGTTCGGCTTAGTCCACTTGCTTCGTTTTTCCCTTATCTAGACCCGGATTTTGTAATTCTTGATCTATAATGACAAAATTTAGTCATTTAATCATCAATTAAATCTAAACGCTCAATAATTTATAATTTGGGCAAAATGACCATTTTGCCCTTAAAATTTCACAAAAAGAACATTTTCCCCTAGGCTAGAAAATCGATTTTTATCGAGTTTCCTTATTAGTCAAGATAACCGACCATTTATTTCTCTTATGGCAACCCCAAATTTCCAATATTTCACAACATTACTATCTATTTTACAAACTTTACAAAATGGTCCTATTAGGGTTTTCATGAGAAATCCCTTCACAAAAGTTGTTTATTTCACAACCATGGTTCATTTTCTTCCATAAAATTTTAGAAAACAACATGAACACTCTCATGGTAAAACCCTAGACTTTCAACTATTTGGCAAAATAGTCCCCTCATTTGAAAGCTCATGCTACAAGGGTTCTAAAAGTACAAAAATCATCAAGAAAAATCATCAAAATCACTTACTTGTAGAGAGACTAAGTGGCTGAAATTTCAAGCTTCAAAAAATCCTCTAATGGCTGCTATTTTTGGTGCAAAAAAAATGGAGAAGAAAGATGACCCCTTTAATTTTATTTTAATATTCAATTTGCTGATGTCATCAAATACCAACCCTAGCCCTATTTTGACCTTTTGACCACCTTTGTCTCCTATGGCCGGCCATGCTTCTCTAAAGGGTCTAATTGCCCTTTAAATACCTCCAATTTAGGTTCTCTAGCTATTTGACACCCTTAGCTATCAAAATAGGCCTTTTGCACTTTATGCGATTTTTTTTTCGCAATTAAGCTCACAAACGCTAAAATTAATTCACCAAAATTTTCATGCACCATTATAAACATGTCATCATACATAAAATAATATCAAAAATAATTTTTTCGACCTCAAGTTAGTGGTTCTGAAACCACTGTTCCGACTAGGCCCAAAATCAGGCTATTACAATTTCTCCCCCTTAGGGATTTTCGTCCCCGAAAATCTTACCGGTGAATAGATTCGGGTATTGGTCTCTCATGGTCTCCTTACTTTCCCATGTGGCTTCCTCACTCCATGTCTATGCCATAATACTTTAACAAGTGCAATATCTTATTCCTCAATTGTTTTACCTCCCGAGCCAAAATCTTAACTGGCTCTTCGCCATGAGTCATGTCCGGCTGAATCTCAACCTCAGTTGGCGCAATCACATGCGAAGGGTCTGATCTATATCGACGTAACATAGACACATGAAACACGTCATGGATCTTTTCCAACTCTGAGGGCAAAGCCAATTGGTAGGCAATAGGCCCTACTCTCTTGGTAATCTCATAAGGTCCTATGAAACGAGGACTCAGCTTGCCCTTTCTACCGAATCTGAGGACCTTTCTCCAGGGGATACCTTCAAAAACACCTTATCACCGACTTGAAACTCAATCTCTTTTCGTTTCAAGTCCATGTAGGATTTCTGTCTATACGATGTAGCTCTCAAGCAATCACAAATCACCTTAACCTTTTCTTCGGTCTCTTTGACCAAATCAACCCCGTGAATCTGGTTCTCTCTCAGCTTGGTCTAGTATAAAGGCATTCAACACTTACGCCTATACAAAGCTTCATAAGGCACCATTTTCAGACTTGACTGATAACTGTTGTTGTAGGAAAATTCAACCAGTGGTAAATATCTTTCCCAACTGCCTTGAAACTCGATAACACAACACCATAATATGTCTTCTAATATTTGAATTACTCTTTCCGACTGGCCATCAGTTTGAAGGGTGGAAAGCTGTGCTAAAGTTAAACTTTGTTCCCAAAGCCTCTTGTAACATCTTCCAAAACCTCACGGTAAACCTCGGGTCTCTATCTAAAATAATCAGCTAGGGCACTCCATGAAGTCTCACAATATTGAAAATGTGCAAATCGGCTAGCTTATCGAGTGAGAAGTCTGTACGTATCAGGATAAAGTGAGCTGACTTCGTCAGTAGATCAACCACGACCCACACGACATCTTTCTTCCTCAGGGTTACTGGCAAACCCATCACAAAGTCCATAGTAATTCAGTCCCACTTCCACTCAGGGACCATGATAGACTGAAGTAAACCCGAAGGTACTTGGTGTTTGGCTTTCACTTGTTGACAAATTAGACACTTAGAAACAAACTCTGAAATGTCTCTTTTCATTCCCGACCACCAGTACATTTTCTTCAAGTCATTTTACATTTTCATAATACCCGGGTGGATAGACAAACAACCACTATGTGTCTCTCGTAAAATCTTATGAATGAGCTCATTATCCTTATTCTATGTCGGTACATCATACAACCGTCGGTACCAACACGAAATTCTAATTCATTTCCCGTCTCACATTGAGTCATCTTAGCTTGCAAATCCTTATCACCTTTCTGAGCTTCACAAATCTCTTGAATGAACATCGTTCTAGCTCTCATCTTGACTAGAATCGAACCATCATCAGTCACAACCAAATGAGTATTCATAGCCCTCAAGGCAAACAATGATTTCCTACTCAATGCATCAGCGACTACATTCGCCTTCCCCGGGTGGTAGTCAATCACCAACTCGTAATATTTTATCAAATCTAGCCACCTTCGTTGCTGTAGATTCAACTCCTTCTGAGTCATCAAATATTTGAGACTTTTACGGTCCGTGAACACTCATCATCTCTTTCCATACAAATGGTATCTCCAAATTTTCAACGCGAACATGATGATGGCCAACTCTAAATCATACGTCGGGTAATTCTTCATGTATGGCTTTAGCTGTCTCAAGGCATAGGCTATTACCTTGCCTTCTTGCAAGAGCACACACCCTAAACTATTCAAGGATGCATCACTATACACTTTCCCAGCTCTGGTTGCACTAAAACTGGGGCTTCGGTCAATAAAGCCTTTAGTTTCTTGAAACTTTGTTGGCACTTCTCTATCCATTCAAACTTGACATTCTTTTGTAACAACTTTGTCATCGAAGTAGCTATTATCAAGAACCCATTTACAAATCTTCTGTAGTATCCAACCAAACCCAAAAAGCTTCGAACCTCTGACACGTTCTTTGGCGATTTCCACTCAACAATAGCCAAGATCTTACTCGGGTCAACTCTGATCCCGTCACCCGACACTATATGTCCCAAGAATCTAACCTCTTTAAGTTAAAATGGTGAGTTATTTCATGTTGAATTTGATAAATTGGATGGGTTATCTACTGTGATTTCAGCAATATCAACACAGAAATATGTCAGAAAGTGTTATGATACTTATCTTGCATATGTGTTGGATACTAAAGTAACTGAGTCGAAGATTCAGTTAGTGTCGGTTGTTTGTGAATTTCCTGATGTATTTTTGGAGGAATTACCTAGTTTACCATCGGTTAGAGAAGTGGAGTTCTCTATAGATCTTATTCCAGGGACAACACCGATATCTATAGGACCCTATAGAATGGCTCTTACTGAATTGAAAGAGTTGAAAGTGCAATTGCAAGAATTGATTAACAGAGGTTTTGCTCGACCTAATTTTTCACCTTGGGCTGCACTGGTTCTATTTGTAAAGAAGAAAGATGGATCATTAAGACTGTGTATTGATTATAGACATTTGAACAAAGTCACAATAAAGAACAAGTATCCACTGCCCCGAATTGATGATTTATTTGACCAGTTGAAAGGTGCCACTGTATTTTCAAAGATTGATCTCCGTTCTGGCTATTATCAGCTATGGGTAAAAGATTTAGATGTACCAAAAACAACTTTTAAAACCAGGTACGAGCACTATGAGTTTCTTGTAATGCCTTTTGGTTTGAAAAATGCACCTGCGGTATTTATGGATCTGATGAACAGAATCTTCAGATTGTATTTAGGCAGGTTTGTGGTGGTATTTATTAATGATATCTTGGTATATTCCTGAGATGAAAGTGAGCATGTCGAACATTTGAGAATGGTGTTACAAACTCTGTGCGAGAAGCAATTTTATACCAAATTTAGTAAATGTGAATTTTGGCTACGGAAAGTTATTTTTCTTGGACATATTGTATCTGCGACGGTATCTGGGTGGATTCGAATAAAATTTCAACAATTGCTAATTGGAAGCCACTGAAAAACATGTTTGAAGTTAGAACTTTTCTGGGACTAACAGAATATTATTAGAGATTTGTTAAAGGATTTTCAATGATAGCTTCTCCGATGACTCAATTGTTGCAGAAAGATGTGAAATTTGAGTGGTCTGATAAGTGTCAACAGAGTTTTGACAGATTGAAAGCTTTGCTGACTGAAGCACCTGTGTTACTTCAACTGAATGTATAATTTACAATGATGCATCATTAAATGGTTTAGGATGTATATTGATGCAAGAAGGTAAAGTAATAGCCTATGCTTCAAGACAACTAAAACCACATGAGAAGAATTACCCGATGCATGATCTTGAATTGGCAGCCATTGTCTTTGCATTAAAAATCTGGCGACATTACCTGTTTTGTGAAAAATGTCATATTTTTACTGACCATAAAAGTTTAAAATATTTGATGTCATATAAAGACTTTAACTTGAGACAATGTAGGTGGCTTGAATTATTGAAAGATTATGATCTTGTTATTGACTATCATTCGAGAAAAGCTAATGTGGTTGCAAATGCTTTGTGCAGAAAATTGTTGTTTGCTTTGCGAGCAATGAATAACCGATTGTTTTTATCTGATGATGGTTCAATCATAGCTAAATTAAAAGCTAGACCGATATTTTTGCAACAAATTTCTGAAGCTCAGAAAAATGATGATGAACTACGAGCAAAACGGGTACAGTGTGAGTTGAATTCTGATTCAGAATTTCAAATTGGGTCTGATGATTATTTATTATTCAGAGGCAGAATATGTGTACCAAAGAATTCAGGACTGATACAGATGATTTTATTTGAAACTCATAATGGTAACATGTCTATTCATCCTGGTAGTAATAAAATGTACAATGATCTGAAAAAGATGTACTAGTGGCCGTGAATGAAACGGGATATTTCTGAATTTGTATCAAAATGTTTGATATGTCAGCAAATAAAAGCTGAACATTAGGTACCTTCAGGATTATTATAGCCAGTTACAATATTAGAATGGAAATGGGAAAGAATTACCATGCACTTTGTATCGGGATTACCCCTGTTCCAAAGAAAAAAGATTCTATTTGGGTAATTGTTGATCGGTTGACAAAGTTTGCACACTTTATTCCGGTACGTATGGATTTTTCCTTGGATAGATTGGCTGAATTATATGTTTTTAAGATTTTCAGATTGTATGTAGTGTCAGTTTCCATTATTTCAGACAGGGATCCTCGGTTTACATTCTGATTCTAGAATAAAATACAAGAAGCCTTGGGTACACGTTACATTTCAGTACCGCATTCCATCCTTAGACAGATGGACAATCAGAACATGTTATATAGATTTTGGAAGATATGCTTCGATGTTGTGTACTTGAATTTAAAGGTAACTGGGAAAAAATATTTGTAACACCCCAAACCTAGCCTAAATGTTATGGCCGAATCTGGTGAAGTTACATGATAATTATTAAAACTAAGTTATAACGGTTAAATAATTTTCATTTGCTTACACTTGTTGACCCCAAATTTGTTACTTATTTAGTCAATCGTTTTAGCATATTTCGTTCTGGAAGCTTTTAAAAGTCGTTTTGGATAAATCATGTGTTTAGAGAAAACTTTGCCTTTTTGAAAACTGAGTTTTTAAACGTCTAGTAGTTATAAATCCATAAAAATAAATAATAACCCAATTTAAGTAAAATTCCTAAAAAGTCCACAATTTACATCTAAATTTAACCCAGAAAATACTTAAGAATTAAATACCAAAATTTAAGTCAAAATGGTTTATAATATGTGTGGCCACCATCGAGTCCTCCGCTTCATTGACTAGTTAAGTCTGGGGATCACCTGTGCACCTTAAACAAAATGGGTGAGTTTACACAAACTCAGTGTGTAATCCCACAGAAAACATACAATAGCCAATCACGGTGCACAGTCAAAAGAGTCAAAACAGTCCTGGGCCTAAGCCCTTTTTAGCGTCAGTAACAATTTGGGCCTTAGCCCATCTCAATACAGTGTTCAGTAAGTAGTAGGGCCTAAGCCCATCATAGTATCAAAAGTAGTCATGCAATATTCAGTAACAAAATCCTACCCAACCAGCCTCTACAAACCATCTCTGTCTAACCCTACACTCTATGTGGGGATATAATCAACCCACCCATCCCTACACTCTAAAAAGTACCGAATGCGGCATTAAACAGTGGTTTGCAGCTGAGCTACCAGTAAATTAGGCCCGAGGCCTTTTAGTACACCTCCTCCAAATAATATCAACCCCCATCCCAATGCAATGCAGCATACAGAAATGGCATGCTATATCATGGCAACAATGCATGCAATATCAATTCATTAAATATCATTATGCTCGATAACATGCAAATATATATATATCAGTCATACAGTCATTTCAGTCAATTAGGGGTCTAACTAGTGCTTACCGACCCTACAGTAGGTTCACAGTCGACTTGGGCAACCTGTGTAACCTTAAAAATCATTAAAATGAGTTCATACGCCTATGTGGCTTACCCGTGTGGGCCTACATGCCCGTGTGGATCACACGGCCTGGCCCAGAATCCCACATGCCCGTGTGGTTTACCGTGTGGGACTACACGCCCGTGTGGCACACACAGCCAAAATTGGTCGAGCCTATGTGTCGCATATGGCCCACCTGGCCATCACACGGCCGTGTCTGATGCCCACAGCCTGGCTCGTGGATCACACGCCTGTGTTCCATCACACGGCCTACCACACAGGTGACCACACGCCCGTATTGCGTCGACAGTAAGTTTTTTTAGCTTTTCACTAAACCCCGTTTTCTACGTTTTGGGTATACACCTGGTTTCTATTGATGTTAAAATGATCCCGAGCACTCCAGAACCTATAATTGACCAATAGCAACACTCAATTTCAATATTATCATTGAAATCTTTAACAGAAAAATTCCTCAAATGAGAACTCACAATATCACTACGCTTTCGCAACTTAATGGTAACGAGCAGGAACCTTAACGCTAAAACACCTCAGGAACACCAACAGAAACTTGTCTTTTTCTTAATCCAAAAAACCAAAACAAAACCTCCGTTCAGAAACCAACCACGAAACCTTAAAAAATAGGAGAACCGATACTTACCGAACGAGAGCAACAAAAATAAAATAAAATAAAATAAATGATAACAAAATCCCCCCTCAATCCCACTAAATCACTACCAATTGGTAACTACCCACTCCCACAGACTTTTAACTCCATCCAAACACTTACTGCTACCTGAAACAAAAATTAATACCTACGTTCGAGCTTGGATTCGAACACAAGACGTCCAACACACCAACACTCCATCTAACCATCTGACCAACATGCTCATTCTGATATAAGCTTATCAATAATTAAACTTAAGCCCTTTAGGCCAGGCTAAGGCTTCAACCAGAAAAATACAAAAAATTTCCTATGACAAGGCTTGAACTTGGGACCTCACACACACACACACAAAACACTTAACCACTGAAACAGATATAGATTTATGTCATATTTTAATAGCACATAAATATGCAATTTCTGGGGTGCTACAACTCTTCCTCCTAAAAGAAAATTTCGGCCTCGAAATTTACCTGATCAAAACAGATAAGGATACTGCTGACGCATTGCATCCTCAGGCTCCCACGTAGCCTCCTCAGTGCTATGATTACGCTACAGAACCTTAACCAGTGGGATGGATTTTCTCCTCTGAATCTTTATGTCGCAATCCAATATTTGAACCGGCTCCTCCTCAAAAGTCAGATCTGGCCGAACCTTAATTTTCTCAACTAGAACAATGTGCGTGGGATTAGAGCGGTAGCGCCTCAACATCAAGACGTGGAACACATCGTGAATACGGTCTAACTCTGGAGGTAGCTTCAACTGATAAGCGATCGGTCCCACTTGTTTCAGAATCCTATATGGTCCAATAAATCTAGGGCTCAACTTGCCCTTACGACCAAATTTCAGTACCTTTTTCTTTGGCAAGACCTTAAGAAAATGAAGTCTTCCACAGAAAACTCAATCTCATAACGTTTCAGGTCTGCGTAAGACTTCTGCCTATCAGATGTCACTTTTAATCTGTCTCAAATCAATCTAACTTTATTCGCGGTATCAAAAACTATTTTAGGACCCAGAACCCATCGCTCACCCATCTTAGTCCAGCATATAGGAGTGCGACACTTACTACCATAAAGTGCCTCGTAAGGTGCCATCTGTATACTAGACTGGTAAATATTATTATAGGCGAACTTTTCCAACGGAAAATACTCCTCCCAACTGCCAAAGAAATCAATCACATAGCTCGTCAACATATCCTTCATTATCTGAATCACCCTCTCAAATTGACCATCTGTCTGAGGATGGAAAGTAGTACTGAAGTCTAACCTTGAACCCAGAGCTTTATGTAACTTTCTCCAGAATTGAGACGTGAAGCGAGGATCTCTATCAGAGATGATCAAAACCAGTACCCCATGTAGTCTCACTATCTTAGACACATACAGTGTAGCCAGCTTCTACAGTGAGTAGTCTGTATGAATCGGTATGAAATGGGTAGACTTGGTCAATCGATCCACGACGACCCATACAGAATCCTTGTTAGTGGGTGTGAGGGGTAACCCACTAACGAAGTTCATCACTCGCTCCCACTTCCAAAGTGGAATCTTAACTGGCTGCAACAACCCCGAAGGTAACTGATGCTCAGCCTTAACATGCTGGCAAGTCAGATATTTACCCACAAAATCGATAACCTCTTGTTTAAGTCCTAGCCACCAGTATAACTCACAAAGGTCTCGGTACATCTTATTTCTGCCAGGATGCATAGCATAAGGGCTACTATACGCCTCTCTTAGTTCAACTACCTCAATTCAGTGTCTTTCGGTATACAGATTCTCCCACGAAAATAGAGTACCCCTTCCTATTCAGTCCAAAGTCCTCAGTATGCCCACTCTCAACCTGTCGAAAATGAAAACCCAAGGATTCGTCCTCCAACTGCTTATCCTTAATCTGCTCAATCTACATAGGCTTAACCTGAAGCTCAACTAGCAGACTTCCATCATCAAATAAACCGAGGTGAGCAAACATCGCCCTCAAATCAGTCATAACCTTACGGCTTAGTGCGTTGGCCACCACATTGGCCTTATCATGGTGGTATTCAATCGTATAGTTGTAGTCTTTAAGCAGCTTAATCCATTTATGTTGCCTAAGATTTAGCTCCTCTTGAGTGAGGAGATACTTGAGGCTCTTGTGATCTGTGTAGATGATACACTTTTCACCATATAGGTTAATGTCTCCAGATTTTTAATACGAACACCACTATGGCCAACTCTAGGTCATGCATCGGATAATTCACTTCATGAATCTTAAGTTAGCGAGACGCATATGCTACCACCTTACCCTCTTGCATCAATACACATCCCAAACCGACATGTGATGCATCACTGCAGATAGTAAACTCCTTTCCAGACTTTGGCTGTATCAAGCCAGGGGCCTCAGTCAGTACAGTTTTGAGCTTCTCAAAGCTCTATTGCTATGCATCACTCCAGATAAATGACATACCCTTACATAGCTTCTTAGTCAAGGGTACCGCAATCAATGAAAACCCTTCCACAAAACGTCGATAATACCTTGCCAATCCCAGAAAACTGTGGATCTCAGATACAGTCTTAGGCTACTTATTCTTAGAGAAAATCTTAGAAAAAATCGAAGCCCCTCGAAACTGGTCAAATAGATCATCTATCCTCGGTAAGGGATACTTATTCTTGATTGTCAATTTATTCAATTTTCGATAGTCAATACACATACGCATCGATCCATCCTTCTTTTTCATGAACAGAACTGGTGCTCCTCACGGAGACACACTAGGGCAAATAAACCTACGATCTAGTAATTCTTGAATCTGATCCTTAAGCTCCACAAGCTCTTTCGGTGCCATTCTATAGAGAGTGATGGACATTGGAGTTGTACTAGGAAGGAGCTCAATCCCGAACTCTACTTCACGATTCGAAGGTAACCCAGGTAGCTCTTCAGGAAAAATGTCTGGAAAGTCCTTAACGGTCCTAATATCCTTAACCGAAGAATCCCCAAAATCTAAAACACTGATGTAGGCCAGATACGCCTCACATCCCTTATGAACCAACTGTTCCTCCCTCAATGCAGAAATCACATTGGAAAAGTAGTTCCGATGTTCCTCAATTATGACTACCTCGCTATCCTCTTCAGTTCTCAGTACAACCCTTTTTGTGGCACAATCAAAGCTCATTCAATGTTTAACCAACCAGTCCATTCCCAGTATCAGATCAAACTCTCCAAAAGGTAGTTCCATCAAATCATCTAGAAAAATAGCCCCTTGAACCTCTAAAGAAACGTCTCTAAACAACTTATTTACCTTATTGATTGTCCCGGTGGACTCAATATAGTCACCTCACTTGCGGTGCTCTCAACCAAAATACCCAAGTTCTCGGACACAGTACAAGCTATATAGGAGTGAGTGGATCCTATATCTATCAGTACAGTACCTGTGATAACGTCCGAAGCATCTCTATCCTCTCAGCGATGTACAGCATAAACTAGAACCGGCTGCCTCACCTCAAGATGACCAGCACCTCTGTCCGGTGCTCTCTTACCACGACCCAACTCATATTACCACCTCTGGCCTGACCACAGCTTCTCGGTGGTTACTGAACTACTCTCGGTGGTGGTGCAGTACCGGTACCCGGAGCTTGCATCTAATCAGACCTCCGCGAACACTCTCTAATACAGTGCTCTAATGAACAACACCTCAAACAAGCCCCAGTTCTTTTCCAACACTCGCCCTGATGGCATTTACCACTGTTAGTACACGGCGGCTATCCACTAGCAACAATAGGATCCCCAACTTTGATCGGCCCATCAACTCTGGCCTTTTTCTTAGGCATCGAACTCGAGAGCTCCGAATCCCTCTTATCCCTACCTCTCTCTCAGTTCTAGCGCTCAGCGCGCTTCACTTCCTCAGTGATCTTTGCCTTATCAACTAGTGTAGCAAAGTCTCGCTCCATCTGTAAAGCTATTAGAACCCTCAGATTATCTCAGAGGCCATCCTCGAAGTGAACACATGGCTCATACTCATTCATCACCATACCTCGTGCATAGCGACTCAGTCTCAAAAATTCAGTCCCATACTCTGCCACCGATCTATCTACCTGAGTTAGATTTAGGAACTCTCTCCTACGGGCATCTACATAGCTGGCCCCCACATATTTCCCTTGAAAGGCGTACTTGAAGAACTCCTAGGTTAGTCGTTCAGGCTGAGTGCCCTCCTAAATAGTAAGCCACCACTGATATGCCTCATCACGTAGCAACGACACAACACCCTTTAATTTTTACTCGAGAGTGCAGTCCAGATCATCCATAATCCTCTCTATGGCCTCTATCTAGTACTCAGCACATTAGGGGCAACTCTAGCAATACCCTTGAAAAAATCAGCTTCGTCCATAGCCAACCCGCAGCCTCTAGCTCCAATATTAGGCCCAACAACCCTCTCTAAAATCCTCAACATGGCCTAGGACATGCCCCGTCCCCAGCCGCTCGATTATGAGACCCAGTCTCACTCATAGGTGAAGTTGGTGTCTCACTAGTATCCAAATTAGGTAGATTTCCAGATGACGAAGGCACAGCTCGAGGACCTCTATGGCCTCTATCATGGCCTCTTGTACTCCATCCGCAAGTACCTCTAGTGCTCATTGTCTAATTGCATTTTATCTGTATTAACAATTTTATGCATCAATTTACAGTTCCAATATTTATTAATAGATATCTTATGAAAACAGTATCAGAAGTGTAAAGTTTGTTTTCTACATCGCAGTGTCAATCAATGTCTATCAATTTTACTACAGTTTGGGTATACCCTATTTTGGGTGTTTTCAGTTTAGTCTATCTATAGTAGTCTCAGTATATACTACCTATAGCAGTTTCAGGATATACTATCAAAAATCGTTTCAGAACAATTCATAGTTTCAGAAAACTTACTGGATCAGCATCGGAGACTCGATGTACCACACTTTCAGTAAAAACATTTAGAAATCAGTTCTCAGAAAATCACGTCTTAAAAACCCACATCCACAGCCGAGTTTTGAAACCTGGTTCTGATACCACTAAATGTAACACCCCAAACCCAGCCTAGACCTTATGGTCGAATCTGGTGATGTTACATGATAATGTTTGAAACTAAGTTGTTACGATTAAATAATTTTCATTTTTTTACACTTGTTGACCCTAAAATCGTAAGTTATTTAGTCAATCGTTTTAACACATTTCATTGTGGAAGCTTTTAAAAGTCATTTTGGATAAATCGTGTGTTTGGAGAAAACTTTACCTTTTTGAAAATTGTGTTTTTAAACATCTAGCAGTTATAAATCCATAAAAATAAATAATAACCCAATTTAAGTAAAAGTCCCAGAAAGTCCGCAATTTACATCTAAAATTAACCCAAAAATACTTAAGAATTAAATACCAAAATTTAAGTCAAAATGGTTTATAATATGTGTGGCCACCATCGAGTCCTCCGTTGTACCAACCCGTTAAGTCCGGGGATTACCTGTGCACATTAAACAAATGGGTGAGTTTACGTAAACTTAGTGTGTAATCCCATAGAAAACATACAATAGCCAATTACAGTGCACAGTCAAAACAGTCCTGGGCCTAAGCTCTTTTTAGCGTTAGTAACAGTTTGGGCCTTAGCCCATCTCAGTACAGTGTTCAGTAAGTAGTAGGGCTTAGGCCCATCATAGTATCAGAAGAAGTCATGCAATATTCAGAAACAAAATCCTACACAACCAGCCTCTACATACCATCTCTGTCCAACCCTACACTCCATGTGGGGATATAATCAACCCACTAATCCCTACACTTCAAAAAGTACCGAATGCAACACTAAACAGTGGTTTTTAGCTAAGCTGCCAGTAAATTAGGCTCGAGGCCTTTCAATACACCTTCTCCAAATAATACCAACCCCCATCCCAATGCAATGCAACATACAGTAATGACATGCTATATCATGGCAATAGTACATGCAATATCAATTCATTAAATATCATTATGCTTGATAACATGCAAAAATATATATCAGTCATATAGTCATTTCAGTTAATTAGGGGTCTAAGTAGTGCTTACTGACCCTACAGTAGGTTTACAGTCGACTTGGGCAACTCCTGCAACCTTAGAAAACATTTCACTAAAATGGGCTCACACGCCCATGTGGCTTGCTCGTGTGGCCTACACGCCCATGTGGCTCGCACAGCCCAAATTGGCCTTTGTCGTGGGATCACACAGCCTGGCCCAAAATCCCACACGCCTATGTGATTTACCCGTGTGACCCACACGGCCTAAATCGGTTGAGCTCGTGTATTTTACACGGCCCACCTGGCCATCACACGGCCATGTTTGATGCGCACGACCTTGCTCGTCAATCAACACCCGTGTTCCATCACACGGCTTACAACACAGGCGACCACACGCCTTGTGATGTCAAAAGTAAGCTTTTTTAGCTTTTCATCGAACCTCATTTTTTGCATTTCGGGTACACACTTGGTTTCTATTGATGCTAAAACGATCCCCGAGCACTCTCGAACCTATAATTGACCAATAGCAACACTCAATTTCAGTATTATCATTGAATCCTTTAATGTAAAAATTTCTCAAACGGGAACTCACAATATCACTACACCTTCGCAACTTACCGGTAACGAGTAGGAACCTTAACGCTGAAACGCCTTAGGAACATCGACAGGAACTTGTCCTTCTCCTAAACAGAGAGACCAAAATGAAACCTCTATTCAGAAACCAACCACAAAACCTTAAAAAATGGTAGAACCGATACTTATGGAACAAGCATAACAACGTTGAACCAAAAAAGAAACAGTGGGAAAACCAGAACGAAGAGGGGAAAATAGAAAAATTTCAGCAGATTAAGAGGAAAATGAGAAGTCAAAACTAGAAGAAAATTTTTGGAGATTTCGGAAAAATAAAATAAAAAATAACAAAATCACCCCTCAATCCCACTAAATCACTACCAACTAGTAACTACCCACTCCCACAGACTTTTAACTCCATCTAAACACTCACTGCTAACTGAAACAAAAATTAATACCTATGCTCGCACCTAGATTTGAACACAGGACCTCCAACACACCAACACTCCATCTAACCATCAGACCAGTAGGCTCATTCTGATATAAGCTTATCAATAATTAAACTTAAGCTCTTTAGGTCAGGCTAAGGCTTTACCCAGAAAAATACAAAAATTTTCCCATGACAAGGCTTGAACTTAGGACCTCTCACACACACCTAGAACACTTAACCATTGAAGCAGATATAGATTTGTGTCATATTTTAACAACACATAAATATGAAATTTTTGGGGCGCTACAATATTTGCCTTTAGTTGAATTTGCTTATAATAATAGCTATCAGTCCAGCATTAAAAAGGCACCATACAAAGCTTTGTATGGCCGAAAATGTAGAACTCCATTGTATTGGACAAAGCTCAGTGAGAAACAGATACACGGAGTTGACTTACTCTGTGAAACTGAAGAAAAGGTGAAAGTAATTCAAGATAGTTTGAAAGTAGCCTCTGATCGTCAAAAGTCTTATACCGGTCTTAAACGAAAAGAGATAGAATTTCAGGTCAAGGACAAAGTATTCTTGAAAGTATCACATTGGAAGAAAATTCTTTGATTTGGCCAAAAAGGAAAGTTGAATCCACGGTTCATTTGGCCATATGAAATCACAGAAAGAATCGGACCTATTGCGTACCGATTAAACCAGAGCTTGATAAAATTCACAACGTTTTTTATGTGTCTATGTTACGATGATATCAGTCAGATCCTTCACATGTTATTTCTCCATCAGAGGTAGAGATTCAGCCTGATATGACTTACAATGAGTAATCGATCAAAATCCTGGCACGTGAAACAAAAGAGTTAAGAAATAAAAAGGTAGCATTAGTAAAAGTTCTCTAACAACAACATGGTATAAAAGAAGCTACCTAGGAACTAGAGGATACCATAAGGAAGCAATACCCCAATCTCTTTACTGGTAATATTTTCGAGGATGAAAATTTTTAAGGGGGAAAGAGTTGTAACAACCCATTTTCAGTGAAATCGGAATAGTGGCTTCAGGACCAAAAATCCAAGCCAGAAAGAAAATTTATTTTAATATTATTGCATGATCTGCATTATGATAGGAATGTTATATGAAAATTCTGATAAGAAAATTTTATCGATTATGTGTTTAATTATGGAAAGGACCAAATTGCATAAAATGTAAAAGTTAAATTTTAAAAGCTAAAAGGATCAAATAGCTATGGAATTCAAAACTTGAGGTCCTTAAATGGTAATTATACCATTAAAGAAAAGTTAGTAGATATTTTTGGTTATTCATCCATGGAAAATTAGAAAAAGGCTAAGGACTAAATTGGAAATCAAAATAATTAAAGATGATAAATAATTAAATAGAAATATCATCTTATATTATTATTATATTCATCCTCAAATTTGATGGAAACCCTAGGAGAGATGAAGGAAACTTATCAAGCTTAATTGGGTAAGTATTCAAGTCTCATTTTTAGTAATTTTTATATTTTTGAGACCAAAATAGTCTAACCTATCTATTTTGGGGATCAATTTAAAAAGTTATCAAAGTAACAAAGTTTTTTCATGGATGAATTTGCTAAAAATTTGAAATTTATGATAGAAAATGAAAGGTTGTTGATAGATAACAACTTTTACAAAGTGAATTTTGATGAAATTATGATTTAAGGACTAAATTGTAAAGATATGAAAGTTGAAGAAAAATTCTGAATTTTATGGAATACTTGTACTGTAAATTTTATACTAAAATTTAGGTTAGGCTTGGAATAAGGACTAAATTGCATGAATTTCATTTTCCGAGCCTAGGGATGAAATTAGAATTTATGAAAAGGTTAAGGGGCAAAATGGTAATTTTGCCTAGGGTGTAAATTGAATCCAATTGAATATGAAATGTGATAATTAAATTCATTTATATTGATTCAGACAACTCAAATTCGAAGCTAGATCGATGAAAAGAAAAAGTTTCGGATTAATAGAATTTCTTGTACGAACAACTATTAAGGTAAGTTCGTGTAACCGAATTGTGTTTATTTATATGTTTTTATTGAATGTGTTATGTGATTGTACAAATTATAAATGTTTTAAGTATGAAATAAATTATATGCCCGATATAGCTTGAATAAATGTGAAGTGCCGTTTGAATAATGAAATTCGATGTATATATGTAATTTCCCATATTGAATGTGAACCTGCATATGTTGCAGACAGAATTTAGCTTGGACGAGTAATCCTGATAAAGCCCACTTGAGCATTCTCTTAAATAGTTCTTGTGAGCATCTTGATCGATAGTGATTTTGCATGTGTTGCACATTACCACAGCTCTATGTGAGCGTCCTGTTACATGACTTGATCGGTTGTGATCCTGTATATATTGTAGACACAAACGCAGCTCTACGTGAGCGTCCTGATATAAACTCTTATGGGCTTCCTGATATGGCTCACTTGAACTCCCTGTTACCTTATCTATATTAACTTTTCGGAGTTATCTGTTAAGCTTTATGAGCTACCTGATTAAAAACTCTTATGAGTTTCCTGTTTAGCCCGGATAAGTGTCCTGTTACATGGTTCATTTGAGCATCCTGATATGTGGCTCGAGAGTGTGCTTTCTGATTATGTGCCCTAATGAGTATCCCTGGACATGAATTGACATATTATTGAATTGTAAACCTAGTGTGTACTACTTGCGTATCCATCTATATTTCAATAATTCAACAGAAAACACTCCTGATGAGAGAAATTATGAGATCAAAAGAGTGATATCTTGAATGTTTTTGTAATATTTGAAAGTTTGTGGCATGATAAGCTCATCTAGAATTATTGAATTGTAGTACTTTATAACTAATGTTTTCGATGAAATAGTAAAGCATAGAAATCTAGTTTATTGGTATGTTTTGAGTAATCGAAGTGTGGGAAATTGATTTGGGAGATGAATTAAATGTGATTACATTGTGAAATCTAAATTTTTACAGGGGTTTTACATAAAATAGGAAAAAATATTGTCGAAATTTTTGTAAAATAATTTTACCACTATGTTTCCTTTAAAAAAAAGATAAAATGGAAAAGTGAGTTGCTTCGACAATGAAATGTGACATTTTATATTTAGATCCAACAATTGGGTAGGGTATAAGGTGTCACATGTTCTTTTTCTTTTAATTTAATTATGATGAATTAATTTTGTTAATGCTAGATTACTTACGATTCTTTAGTTTAGTTATTAATGCATTTGATTGTTTTACTCATTCAAGTATTATCATGCTCATGCTTGTTTATGCATCACTAACATGAGTAAGTTTATGAATTAATATATTGATCTGAAGATGATAATTAATGGACACACTACTTGAATGGTGCATGTTTGATTTCTTAACAATTAGATTAGTGTTAATATCGAGAAATATTGTTACCTTGCACAACATTTAGGTAAGATGCCTGAATATGAAAACTTAAAGTAGATTAGACATAGACATGTGTAAAAGAAACTAAAAGGTTAGACATTTACGAGCAGCTTACTACTTGTAGAATTTGGTTTTAAATCATGGGACCACCATAACATCCTTAAGCATTGTTTTTAATAATTATAAGTTATGGGAAAGTAATCAATATAGCATTTCATGCCATTATGATTGAAATTTGTGTTAGTATTTGTTATCTTTTATTCTGTGTTTATATTTTTATACTTAGTGAATTTTAATCAAACTAGATAGTTAACTCATTTCACTATCATTATTCTTCATCACCAACTTGCCAATTATTAATTGTGCAACTATTGACTTACATATACAGTCCATATGGAGACGATAACTTTCTACTAACTACTTTATTTCTTATTGACGATTGTGTACACTTGCACATTATTCGATAATCTTGTGAACAAGTTTTTGTCACCATTGCCAAGGACTATTTAATCATTAATTGTGAAATTAATTATTTTTCAATTGATTTACTTATTTGTTTTTTTTTTAAATTTAGTTGTTTCTGTGATCTTTGTTAGGTGTTTATGAACATAAACTGAATTATCAATCTACTTCCAATTAATCCTAAAATTGAGCACACCTTTAGACAAAGAAAAAGGGAACAAGTAGCTCATTGACAAGCTACAAAAATGAATCTTGCACAACAAGATCAAAGAGATGAAGCTGTTAATGCTCAAAATCCAGTCATTGTTACTAATGACAGAGACCGTATCATATGCCAATATGCTATTCCTCTTTTCAATGAACTTAATCCAAGAATTATGAGACCCAAAATTGATGCACCGTAGTTCGAATTAAAGCCAGCGATGTTCCAAATGCTTCAAACAGTGGACCAATTTAGTGGGATGCCTAGTAAAGATCTACACCTTCATCTTCGCTTATTTATAGAAGTAAGGGACTCCTTCAAATTGGTCGGAGTGACCAATGATGCTTTGAGATTGGAGTTATTCCAATACTTATTGAGAGATAGAGCGTGAGCATGGTTGAATTCCTTACCACCCGACTCCATAACCACATGGCAAGAATTGGTTGAACGATTCTTAATGAAATATTTTCCTCTTAATAAAAATGCCAAGCTTCAGAATGAGATCATTACAATCCAGCAACTTGATGATGAATCTCTATATGAGGCATGAGAGCGATTAAATGATTTATTACGAAGTGCCCTCACCATAGTTTACTACATTACATTCAATTGGAGACTTTCTACAATGGTTTTAATGCACATACAAAAATGGTGGTAGATGCTTTTGCAAATGACGCTTTTCTTTCTAAGTGTTACAATGAAGCTTACAAAGTTCTTGAAAGAATTTCTAGCAACAATTATTAGTGGACGAATAATCGAATAACTACAAGAAGAAGAGTGGCAGGAGTACATGTTAATTATTTTTCAATTGATTTACTTATTTGTTTTTTTTTTAAATTTAGTTGTTTCTGTGATCTTTGTTAGGTGTTTATGAACATAAACTGAATTATCAATCTACTTCCAATTAATCCTAAAATTGAGCACACCTTTAGACAAAGAAAAAGGGAACAAGTAGCTCATTGACAAGCTACAAAAATGAATCTTGCACAACAAGATCAAAGAGATGAAGCTGTTAATGCTCAAAATCCAGTCATTGTTACTAATGACAGAGACCGTGTCATATGCCAATATGCTATTCCTCTTTTCAATGAACTTAATCCAAGAATTGTGAGACCCAAAATTGATGCACCGTAGTTCGAATTAAAGCCAGCGATGTTCCAAATGCTTCAAACGGTGGACCAATTTAGTGGGATGCCTAGTAAAGATCTACCCCTTCATCTTCGCTTATTTATAGAAGTAAGGGACTCCTTCAAATTGGTCGGAGTGACCAATGATGCTTTGAGATTGGAGTTATTCCAATACTTATTGAGAGATAGAGCGTGAGCATGGTTGAATTCCTTACCACCCGACTCCATAACCACATGGCAAGAATTGGTTGAACGATTCTTAATGAAATATTTTCCTCCTAATAAAAATGCCAAGCTTCAGAATGAGATCATTACAATCCAGCAACTTGATGATGAATCTCTATATGAGGCATGAGAGCGATTAAATGATTTATTACGAAGTGCCCTCACCATGTTTACTACATTACATTCAATTGGAGACTTTCTACAATGGTTTTAATGCACATACAAAAATGGTGGTAGATGCTTTTTCAAATGAAGCTTTTCTTTCTAAGTGTTACAATGAAGCTTACAAAGTTCTTGAAAGAATTTCTAGCAACAATTATTAGTGGACGAGTAATCGAATAACTACAAGAAGAAGAGTGGCAGGAGTACATGTTAATTATTTTTCAATTGATTTACTTATTTGTTTTTTTTTTAAATTTAGTTGTTTCTGTGATCTTTGTTAGGTGTTTATGAACATAAACTGAATTATCAATCTACTTCCAATTAATCCTAAAATTGAGCACACCTTTAGACAAAGAAAAAGGGAACAAGTAGCTCATTGACAAGCAACAAAAATGAATCTTGCACAACAAGATCAAAGAGATGAAGCTGTTAATGCTCAAAATCCAGTCATTGTTACTAATGACAGAGACCGTGTCATATGCCAATATGCTATTCCTCTTTTCAATGAACTTAATCCAAGAATTGTGAGACCCAAAATTGATGCACCGTAGTTCGAATTAAAGCCAGCGATGTTCCAAATGCTTCAAACGGTGGACCAATTTAGTGGGATGCCTAGTAAAGATCTACACCTTCATCTTCGCTTATTTATAGAAGTAAGGGACTCCTTCAAATTGGTCGGAGTGACCAATGATGCTTTGAGATTGGAGTTATTCCAATACTTATTGAGAGATAGAGCGTGAGCATGGTTGAATTCCTTACCACCCGACTCCATAACCACATGGCAAGAATTGGTTGAACGATTCTTAATGAAATATTTTCCTCCTAATAAAAATGCCAAGCTTCAGAATGAGATCATTACAATCCAGCAACTTGATGATGAATCTCTATATGAGGCATGAGAGCGATTAAATGATTTATTACGAAGTGCCCTCACCATAGTTTACTACATTACATTCAATTGGAGACTTTCTACAATGGTTTTAATGCACATACAAAAATGGTAGTAGATGCTTTTGCAAATGAAGCTTTCTTTCTAAGTGTTACAATGAAGCTTACAAAGTTCTTGAAAGAATTTCTAGCAACAATTATTAGTGGACGAATAATCGAATAACTACAAGAAGAAGAGTGGCAGGAGTACATGTTAATTATTTTTCAATTGATTTACTTATTTGTTTTTTTTTTAAATTTAGTTGTTTCTGTGATCTTTGTTAGGTGTTTATGAACATAAACTGAATTATCAATCTACTTCCAATTAATCCTAAAATTGAGCACACCTTTAGACAAAGAAAAAGGGAACAAGTAGCTCATTGACAAGCTACAAAAATGAATCTTGCACAACAAGATCAAAGAGATGAAGCTGTTAATGCTCAAAATCCAGTCATTGTTACTAATGACAGAGACCGTGTCATATGCCAATATGCTATTCCTCTTTTCAATGAACTTAATCCAAGAATTGTGAGACCCAAAATTGATGCACCGTAGTTCGAATTAAAGCCAGTGATGTTCCAAATGCTTCAAACGGTGGACCAATTTAGTGGGATGCCTAGTAAAGATCTACACCTTCATCTTCGCTTATTTATAGAAGTAAGGGACTCCTTCAAATTGGTCGGAGTGACCAATGATGCTTTGAGATTGGAGTTATTCCAATACTTATTGAGAGATAGAGCGTGAGCATGGTTGAATTCCTTACCACCCGACTCCATAACCACATAGCAAGAATTGGTTGAACGATTCTTAATGAAATATTTTCCTCCTAATAAAAATGCCAAGCTTCAGAATGAGATCATTACAATCCAGCAACTTGATGATGAATCTCTATATGAGGCATGAGAGCGACTAAATGATTTATTACGAAGTGCCCTCACCATAGTTTACTACATTACATTCAATTGGAGACTTTCTACAATGGTTTTAATGCACATACAAAAATGGTGGTAGATGCTTTTGCAAATGAAGCTTTTCTTTCTAAGTGTTACAATGAAGCTTACAAAGTTCTTGAAAGAATTTCTAGCAACAATTATTAGTGGACGAATAATCGAATAACTACAAGAAGAAGAGTGGCAGGAGTACATGAAGTTTATGTACTTACTTTGCTGGCAACCTATGTATCGTTTATGTCTTCCATGCTTAAAAACATTATTGTAAATGGCTTCAATACTAACATGACAGGTTAGTAGCCAAGCCAATTTGAGAACATTTCATGTGTGTACTATGGAGACAATCATATGTTTGAAAATTGCCAATCAAATCCAGAATCCATCTACTACATGGGAAACCAAAATCAGAATAGAAGTGGCCCAGGATCATAGTCAAATTTCTACAATCCTTCATAGAACAATCATCTAAATTTCTTGTGGAGTAATCAAGGCACTTGTCCTAGAAACTCTTATATGCAATCCCAATCAAATCACCCGTAAATATTTTCCCAACAAATTCAGAAACCTTCGCAAGTCGAATCTTCTAACAATCTGGATAACTTAATGAAAGCATATACGGAAAATAATGATGCAACTTTTAGAAATTTGGAAAACTAGATGGGATAGTTAGCCAATGAACTCCAAAGCAAACCCTAAGGTGCTTTGCAAAGCGACACTAAAAATCCAAGAAGTGCAAGCAAAGAGCATTGCAAAGTTGTCACCTTGAGGAGTGGAAAGATGTTGGAAGCTAAAGTTGTTGAACTTGAAGATAAGCCTGCTGTTGCTTAGAACAAAGAGGAAGATCAACTGAATGATTAAAATCCCACTTTACAGAACTCAGATTCCGTGACTCCTAATGAGGCATTGTCACAACAAGTTATTCTTAAAAGTTTAACATCTATGACTAATGTAGAACCATTACTGTAGAAGAGCTGTCCAATTAAAGCTAAGATTCCACCTACTCCTTATCCTCAAAGACTCCAATAGCAGAAGCAAGAGGTCCAATTTAAAATGTTCTTGGACATTCTTAAACTTCACACCAATATACCATTGGTGGAAGCTCTAAGCAAATATTGAACTATGTCAAATTCATGAAGGATATTCTCTCCAAAAAGAAAAGATTTGGGGAATTTGAGACAATGGCATTAACAAAGGAGTGTAGTGCATTCCTACAAAACAAGATGCCCCTAAAAATGTAAGATATCGAGAGTTTTACCATACCTTGTAACATTGGAGAATCCTATTGTTGAATGAATCTATGAGATTTGTGAGCAAGTATTAACTTGATACCCAAGTCCATATTTAGACAATTGGGTATTGGTGAAGTTAGACCGATGACGGGTACACTTCAACTGGAAAACGGATCATTAACACATCCTAAAGGGAAGATCGAAGATGTACTGGTATGTGCTGATAAATTTATATTTCTAGCTGGCTTCATTATCTTGGATTTTGAAGGAGATAAAGAAGTATCAAATCATCCTGGGAAGGACTTTCTTGGCAACAAATAGAATGTTAATTGATGTGTAAAAAGGCGAACTCACCATGCAAGTTCAAGATGATCGAACAACCTTTAATGTATTTAAAGTTATGAGATTTCTTGATGCAGTTGAAGAATATTCCGCAATGGCTGAGATAGAATCATTGGTTTCTACAAAATGGAAATTCAATTCTGTAGATGATCTGTTGAAACGTGTCTTAGTGTCCGATCCACCAAAAGACAATGAAAAAGAGGAATATCTGGCCTTGTTGGAAGCCAATTCAAAAGGATTCATTCCACAATCTCAATTCGAATAATCAGGGTTAGCATCTAATGAATACACACAACCTAAGGCATAAATTGAAGAACCACCCAAATTAGAGTTAAAGTTACTTCCATCCCATTTGAAATATGTTCATTTGGGTAACTTTTCTACTTTGCTTGTTATAATTTCAACTGAGTTAACTGAAAGTCAAGAGAAAAATTTGATTGATGTTCTGGAGAAGTTTAAAAAGGTAATCGGGTAGGCTATAGTTGATATTCGAGGTATTAGTTTGTCTCTATGCAGGCATAAAATCCTACTAGAAATAGTGAGAAGGCCTCGATTGATAGAAAAAGAAGACTAGACCTGATTATGAAGGAGGTAGTCAGGAATGAGATTATTAAATGGTTAGATGTGGAAATCATTTACCCCATCTCTGACAGCTCATGGTGAGTCTAGTTCAATTCATACAAAAAAAAGAAGGGGGGATCATAATTATGGAGAATGAAAATAACAAGCTGACTCCAACAAGGACAGTTACGGGTTGGCAAATTTGTGTAGATTACAAAACATTAAACAAAGCAACTAGAAAGGACCATTTCCCACTACTGTTCATAGACCAGATGTTGGATAAACTTGTGGGTCAGGATTATTATTGTTTCATGTGTAACACCCCTTACTCGTACCCGAGACTGGGACAAGGTACATGGTACAAGGTATTACCATACAAAAACATGAACATTCTGAGAATACGGGTTGTAAAATTTATTTTTCAAATTAAAACCAATCATACAAAATCATTTTGTCCCTATTATGGACCTACGAGGTCCAAAACATGCATTAAAGTTGGTCCGAGACTAAACCGAGAACCAAAGAAAATTTTAGAAAAATTTCATGTTTAAGTATCACACTCCCGTGTGGAGACAATGCACACGCACGTGTGCTTGGGACATGCCTGTGTCCTTCAGCCGTGTGAAATTATTTGAAAATTTATTTTTCATTTCAACCTACAGGGGTTTTCACACGGTCGAGCACACGCCCATGGGGCTGTCCATGTGTCACACACGGCCTAAACACACGCCCGTGTGTCTACCCATATGGACCTTATTAGAGGCTATTTTTCAAGCCTTTGATCACCCATGCACACTTGCAACTCCAATGGTGTTGGACATGATAAAAATGTATGCTTATATATTTCTTTTAGCCTATGTTGTACCACCCTATTTGTGTTAGGGTTACCATTTCAACATTCACATTCGTACTTGGCCAATTATCTAATTCATGCCAATTATGATCTATTACATCTCCATGCACTTTGGCCACATTCTATATATTCATTCATAGTATATCCCATTAACCATCACATAAAACATTTAAGCACAAACTTGCACAATTATTAAGGTCACAATCTACATCAAATGAGCCATATCTCATGGCCATATACAAAATGAATAGACATATCATTCAAGCCCTTACTTTGGCTAGCCAAATGACACATATAACCAAAATGACGAAGTAACCTATACATGCCATTATCATAAAAATGAAGGTTTCAATATACCAAAATAAGACAAGTTGATAATGTTGACAATGCTCCAACCATCTTCCAATCTTCACGAGTCCACGAGCTCTGAAAAACAAGGGGAAAGAAAGGGGGTAAGCATTTACATGCTTAGTAAGTTCGGTAACGGGGAAAGTAAACTTACCGACTATTAAGCATACGTTCATGTTAGGTAATCATTCCAAAAAGTATAGAATAACTCCCCTATCACATCCACTCAAACATCAAGTTAGTTCATGTCAATATATTCTATCATTATCATTTGATGAGCTCATCCATTTCAAGAATTTCCATTTCCATTTTAGCCCTATTAAATTTTCTCGGATTTCTTGATGGATATCCTTTTTACCATCAAATCATGCCAGTGATCTTTTCAAGTACACACTCTCGCAAACCTCGCTCATACAGTGGGATTACTAGTCCAGGATAAATCCCTCGTAGTTTAACTCATAGAGTAGATGTCAGGATTACCAGTCCAGGCTAAATCCCTTACAAGGACATGTACTCTAATGAGCTCGGATCTGAATTACCAGTCCAGGCTAAATTCATACCCTAATCGGATTACCTGTCTGGGCTAAATCCATAAATGCACACATATTCTTCGGGAGGCTAGATCACATAGGGAACACCCGTCTAGGCTAGATCCTTTTTACTATCAATTCATTTTCGGATAATCCATCAAATATCCTTTCCATTCAATAGGGACATTTTCTCATAACATCAAGTTTTCATGAAATATTATACATTGAATTTCATTAATATAATTCATACATGAACATACATTTTAATATATTTAGAATAGTTTACATTCGAGTTACCCGAACTTACCTAGAAGATGTTTTCATAATCTAAATTCGGTTATTTCGAAACCTTTTGTTTTCCACGATCAACCTTTGAAATTGGTCTCTCGGGGTCTAAATAAGCAACAATAAATTATTAATACATCACATCATCCATTTTGGGTCTAAATTACACCTTGAGAAAAATGACCATTTTGCCCCTAACATTTAACAATTTTACAACTTAGTCCCTACGCTCGTAAAATGAAATGCATGAACTTCCTTGGTTACCTAAGCCTAGCCAAATGCATTCTAAACTCATACCAGCCCACATTTTCTTCTATTTCTCATTTCTACCATACATTTTTACATATTTTACAAAAAGGTCCTTTTAGGGGTTTTTCATGAATATCACTTAAGAAAAAATGTTTAACATACATCTAAATTTCATATTCCTCCATAAAACATCAAAGAATAAACATGTCACACATGGGTAATTTTTCATACATGAACCCTAGCTTGAAATATGGGTAGAAATGAAGAGAACATGTTATGAGGATCTCAAAAATACAAAGAACATTAAAAATGGGGCTAGGGAATGCTTAGTATTGAGTTTGAAAATGTTGAAACCCTAGCTATGGTGTCCTTGAGAATTTCGGCTTGTATAAGGGAGAAGATGGTTGATTTTTGCTTCTTTTTCCCTTTTTATTTCATTTATTACCAAATGACCAAAATGCCCTTCCTTTCATAACTTTCAAACTTTTCCATGCTTATCCATTTTTGTCCAAAAACCTAGAAATTGGGAAATTTGCTATTTAAGACCTCTTAAGTAATAATCCAATGCAATTTCAATCTCATAGCTTCTAGAATCCAAGTTTTACAATTTATTCAATTAGGTCCCTAATTTTCAATTGAACACCTTATACTTAGAATTTCTTGATGAAACTTTAGCACAAGCTTATTTTCATATTCCAAACTTCATAATAATCATAAGATAAATATTTTAACGTCAGATTTTTGGTCCCAAAACCATTATTCTGACTAAGCCCTATTTTGGGATGTTACATCATAAATGGATATTCGAGGTGCAATCAAATAGTTGTAGCATTGGAAGATCAGCACGAAACCATTTTCACTTGCCCATACAGTAATTTTTTTTGACGAATGCCTTTTGGTTTATGCAATGCACCTACAACTTTTTAAATATGCATGATGGCAATATATGCTGACATGGTTGGGTGTTCTTTAGAAGTACTTATGGATGACTTTTCAATATTCGGGGATTCATATGAAAAATTTTTAAATAATTTTGCTAAGGTGTTAAAACAGTGTAAGGAGACGAACATTGTCCTTAATAAGGAAAAATGTCTTTTATGATTAAATAAGGTATCATTTTGGGCATAGAATACCAAGACGAGGAATTGAACTTGATAAAGCAAAAGTTGATGTAATAAAGAAGTTGCCACCTCCTATGTCTTTAAAAGGAGTTAGAAGTTTCTTAGGGCGTGAAGGTTTTTATCAAAGGTTCATCAAAGATTTCTTAAAGATTTCTAAGCCATTGTGTACTTTGTTAGAAAAATATATAGTATTCAATTTCGATGAGGTGTTCTTGAAAGCCTTTGATGAACTGAAACGACGGTTAATTTCGAGACCAATTATCATTACACTGGATTGGATTTCTTCTTTCGAGGTGATGTATGATGCTAGTAACTTCGCAGTTGGAGCTGTAATGGGTCAGCGGAGAAACAAATTCTTCCATCCAATTTATAACGCGAGTCAAACTTTGACAAAGGCCCAGTTAAATTGTACAGTAACTGATAAAGAACTACTTGCTAATATTTTTGCTTTTGATAAATTTCATTCTTATCTTGTAAGCACTAAAGTGACGGTCTATACGGATCACTCAAAAATTAAGTACTTGCTTACAAAAAAAGATGCTAAGCCAAGATTGATTCGATGGGTACTTTTACTCTAAGGATTTGATCTTGAAATCCAAGATAGGAAAGGGTTGAGAAACAAGTGGCAATCAATCTGCCAAGATTGGAACAATATGAGGGACCTTATTCCACTATCCCTATTAATGAATATTTTCCAGATGAACATATCTTTGAGGTAAGTCGCATTCATAAAATTCATTGGTTTACTAACATTGCTAACTTTTTGGCTAGTGGAATAATGTCGCCCAAACTGTTATATCAACAAAGGAAAAAATTCCTTCATGATATAAGGTATTATTTCTGGGAAGATCTATTTTTTTTAAGTAATGTGTAGATCAAATGATCAGAAAGTGTGTAGCCATAAGGTAGTTTATATCCTTTATCACTGTCATTCATCTCCAAGTAGGGACATTTTGGAGGTTCATGCATTGCAACCAAGGTGTTGCAAGCCAGATTTTATTGGCCTACTTTATTTAAGGATACGTACTCTTATGTGAGGAATTGTGATCGGTGCCAACTGTTGGATCTGGTGCTCTGGGTGTAGTATATTCATTTGTAAACTTGTAATTTTTTAGAACAAATTGGTTAAGAAAACAAATTCATTGATTATAATAATATACTTTGTATAATTTCCCTCATATGATTTTTTCACAAAGCAAAATGGAAGCAAATGTTGCTCATTGGTTGTCTACTGTTTAAATTGATACTAAGTGGTATTGTGTGGTCAGATCGTAATACGAAAAGATGACTTGTATTAGTAGACAAACATAAACATCTCATTAGTTTAATCAGAAATGAGTAAACCAATTGTGTAACACCCCAAACCCGGCCTGGATGTTATGGCCGAATCTGGCGACGTCACATGGTAATGATTTTGAAAACGCGTTGATGCCTTAAAATCGTTCCAGTTATTATCTTTTACTTAGTTCGGAAAAACGTGTACTAATTGATTTGCTTTAAACCATTTCTTTTACATAGAAGTTTTCGGAACCAGACAGTTTTCGAAACCCTTTTTATTTACAAAAAATCTTAGTTTGTTTTAGAAAACTGTACTTTGTGTGTTGCGGTTTATAAATCCAAAGAAAAATAGTTCAAAAATACCAAATTAAAATCAAAACCCATAATGGTCTTAATTACATCAAAATTCCCCAAATAAAAATTAAAACCATTATAAGTATAAAACCGTAAGTTTATCGTGAGGTAGGAATAGCGGTCACCATCGAGTCCTCCTCTGTACCAATCCGTCTACTGCTGGGGGTTACCTGAACAGATTAAATAGAAGAGGGTGAGTTTTCGCAAACTCAGTGTGTAATCCCCCACAGAAATCACATAACAGAATATACATCAGATATCGTAAGTAAAAAGTCCGAGCCGAAGCCCTTTACAGAGTCAGATAAGGCCTTAGGCCACTCAAATACAGAATCAAAACAGAACAGATTATCAGTGTCCTACCCACCAGCCTGCACACACCAACTCCGTCCAACCCTACACACCATGTGGGGATAAAATCGACCCACCCATCCCAACACACTATGCTGTATCGAATGCAGCACATAATCAGATAGTCGCAGCTATGCTGCCAGATATCAGGCTTAAGAGCCTTTCAGAACATTTTCTCCAACATAACATCAACCCAACCCCGATGCAATGCAACATACATAAGTGCCATGCTACAATGCATTTTATCAGATTATTCAGACAGTTTGGGTTTATATGCTAAGTATCACATGCTTAAATCATACATCACATAATCAAATCACAAAATTAGGGGTCTAAGTAATGCTTACCGACCCTACGACAGGTCATAGTCGACTTGGGCGACCCGTGTAACCCTATAGAGTTTTCCAGAAAGTATCGGTAGTTTCGTTTTTTGACTTTCGTCGTTTCTCATTTTCTTTATTTTCGGGTACACACCTGATGTCGAATCATTGTGAGTAGTCACCCGAGCCTTCAAAAAATTAAATTCGACCATTATAACACTATTTTAGTCACTTAAGGCTATACTCAAATGAAAATGCACGAGATGAATGAACGTTAAACTCACAAAAACGTTACCTTCAACCGAAACAATCGGGGTTTCACACACTTAGAATGTCAATTAACGATCTCTAGCCCTCTGATAATCTCTTAATCACCAATCAAAACCCAATAAGCAATGATTCATTATTCCAATCAAAACTATAATACTATACTTACCAGAACGCAAAAAGAGAATCAAAGCGGTGGATTGCAGATACTAAACAATAAAAAGAAAGCGGTTGTAATCAGGAAAAAGGGGGAAATTCAGCAACAAGGTGGAGAGGAAAAGGAAGGGGACAGACAAATTTTACAAAAAGAGAAAGCAGAGAAACCAGAATTAGATTTTTCTGGTAAACCCCAACTCCAATTCCCTTAATTCTCTCCACCCATTCCCCACTATTTAGTTTTTTTAGTAAAGCACAAACTCTAACTGAAACTTGCAACAAAAAAACTATCCCCTTGCCCACACAGAAAATCGAACACAGGACCTCCAACCAACTTACACTCCACTTAACCACTAGACCAGTAAGCCCATTCTGATATGTTTTTCCAAACAATCAAATAAAAGCCTACTGAACAGAGATAGGGCTTAATTCATAAAAATACCAAAATTTACCCAAGCTTGAACTTGGGACCTCTCACACACACCCAGAACACTTAACCACTAAAGCAGATACAGATTTGTGCTAAAATTTAACAGAATTTGAAACATAAAATTTGGGGTGTTACAAACTGAAAGACTAATATGTTGTCTATCAAGTCCAATTAGGGAGATGTTTTATCTTGAGCATCGAAACGGATGACTCCCAAAAGATAAAAACATAGATTTGACTGACTGGACTGACAATACATTAGAGAATACCCAATATGAATAGATCTCGAATCCATTTATGATTTTTTTTCACTTGTGACGTTCATACTCTGGCATACCTAAATCTTGAGTGGATGATGAACTATGTATGTGTGACTTGTACACTTTGATGTAAGTACAAACCTAAGTTTGAATAGATAAGGAAATGAAAGTTGGTGCGTTGAGTGTACGACTTCTGCAGCATGTAGCATCTTTCACAACAATGAAATTCATAGCCCAAGACATGGATAAATGATATCCTCTCATTGAAATTACATGGTTGATGAAAAGTAAACGTGGCCACAGGTCGTTCATCTTTGTGACGAATGACTTGATTACTATTTGATAGCAATTGACTTTTCATGAAGGAAGATGTAATGATTATCATGAGATAAAATAAGATCATATTGGGAGAACGAATATTATCCCAAAAAGATTAAGGATATCCTATGAGGGTAACACACTTATGACAAGGTCATTGTATAAGCACTGAGTAATTGCTTTCGTAATGGTATGTCGTTAAGGAGAGCACAGTCGTGATACTATAGTGGAATGACTTCGTGACTAAATGAGCTTATAATTAATAGGCGAAAAGCGGGAACTTAATTATAAATCATTTAAGCTGTAATTGCATATATCCAATCTATTCCTCTGCTAGGTCATTAAAACCAGAAATGAATTGCGTGTTGAATCAAAATGAACAGAATGAATAGAAATAGAGAAATGGAAAACGTTTAAAAACAATTATGGTTTTTCTGAAATGAATTGTTGAAATCATTTGGAAATGAATGTGATTTTCTCAAAATGGAAATAAAAATGAAATTGAGAAATGATTCATTTGCAAATGTAGATGAATTGTTTAAAAATGATCGAGAGAATGAGTTTATGTTTTTGAGCTATCTAAAAGACTGAAAATGAAAATAAACCATTTAGTCATAGTGAATAAGTTGTATTGTTAAATTATAAATATATTTTTCAGAAATTTTACCAGGGGTAAAATTACCATAATTTTACTGAGGTAAAATTGGAATGAGAAAATTATTTAATATAAAATATTAAAGTTTATTTTGGAAAATAGAAAAAAAATCGAGTTGGATCAAATTACAAAGTATTGAGAGAGATTGTTGGCTTGAGTTTATGGGTTTTCATAGAAGAAATAAAAGACCGCTACGAAAGGACCTTCAACAAGGTTGATAATAGAAGCTTTCAAGAATTAATACAATCAAGTTATTATCTTATGCAAGTAAGTTTCTCATTTTTCTCTCTTCTTACATGGATTTCCTTTGTTTTTTTAAGTTTTATACAAATGAATGAGAAAATAAAAGAAAGCAAGAGAAGAGAAAAAATAAAAAAATAAAAATGAAGTTTTTTGGGTTAATTATAGAGAGGTCGTTGTCTTCAGTCAAAAAGTACAAAAAAAATTATAACACCCCAAAATAGGGCCTAGGAGTTTTAGGGGTATTTTAGGAATTTTAGCCTTTGAGTGTTCGGAATTTTATGACATGGCATATCGATAATGTTGTCAATTATGGTTTTTAGAAAAATAAATCAATTTTTGAAAATAAATTTTAAATAGATTTAATTTTGAAATAGGACTAATTTGCAAAACGTCAAGAATTAAGAGTTTTTATGAAGCAATTTGACCAAATGTCTAAAATCAACCTAAACCCCCCTTTCCAAATAATTTTCACATCAACTTCTCCTTCCCATATTGGTGTCCTCCCTTTGTTTTCCCTTTTACTCTCCCAATCAATTTTTATTTCTACTTCTTAATCCTCTTTAATTTCTATCACCCTTAAACCTTAAAACCTCCATTTAAACCAAGAAAATCAGCCAAAAACTTCATCATCTATATCATCTTCTCTAAATGTGGGTTTTTTCAGATTTGCTCAAAGCTCATTTTTCTTCCATCAAAAGTAACCATTCGACTTTCTAAGTATTAAATGATATCTAGTCCCTTAAACTGAATTTGTAGCCATTGAAATGCATGTTTTAAATAAAAGATGAAAATCGGGTCTTTAATGGTGAATTTTAGCTTTTTAGATAAAAACATGGTTTTCAAAGTGTTTTTCAATTAGCTTTAACATGATTAGAAGGTTTCTAAACTTATTTTGAAGTTTCATTAAAGATTTCTTAAGTTTTAATGAATTTTTGAAAAATAGCCATAAAACATGTCGAAAAAATCGATACTATGAATTGAGTATTTTGTTGTAGTTTAAAGGTTAAGAATTAGTCGTAGATGAATATGTAGATGGATGGAATTCGTTTCGTGCGAAAAGATTAAGCGTAAACTAAGTTATTTGAATTTTAAGTTTGTCATGCTAAAGGTTTTGGTTAGAAAAGAGTGTAGCTTAGGCTTGTGTTTGTGGCTATTTAAGGTGAGTTATTAACTGATTGTTAACTAACATATGTGTGATTTGTCTTGTTTAAGTGTCAAAGTTGATCAAACCTTCAACGAATAAAGATAAGGGCAAAAGGAAGCCTATCTAGGCTTTCGATTTTTCGACAAAAACAAATATTTCAGTGAGTGTTTTAGAATTGCTGCTCGTAGATGATTCGTTGTGTATTTGGGAATTTAGAGGTAGCCTAAACCCCTACTCAAAATTCTGAGTGTAAGTGTTCTTGTACCTATGACTAAGTATGAAATATTTTTATTTGTGAATTTGTGAATTTGTGAAATCATGAACACATATGAGACACTATGATATATGCTATGAGTTTATGTTGACTGTTGTGAAAGTGAATATGAGAGTATGTTAACCATGCCATGTGACAGTAATAGAAGGGTATTTTCTCATGCCACATGTCAGAGATTACATTGTGTTAATAATGTGAATGTGCAGTGAATATGTGTGGAAAATCGGTAAGTAAATATGTGATATTAATATGGATATTTGGCCTTGAGACTTAATAAGATCATTGGATATAGTTGGCATGCCATAGGATTGTGAATACTCACTTATATATGCTGTGATATATGGGACGCTGAGGCCCAAGACAGTTTTGGAGAGATAAGGGAATGTAAGCCAAGCTCCACTCACTAAGATATGTATGTGTGGTGTATTAGAGAGCGTTAGCTATATGCTTCGCTTATAGGATATATCTGACTCTACGAGTCTGTGTGGTGTGATGGAGATCTGTGTATCCAATGAGTGGTGATAAAGTTCACTTTACATTTCATAATCTCAAGGGCCAAATTATCATACATTATGACTAAATGTGATTATATGTAATCATATGTGTTTATATGTGATTGATATGTGTCGAAATATATACATATGCATGCCTAAACGTTCGTATAAATAGAGTGTAACAAAATGCATGGAATATGAATAAATATGTGAATTATGACACTTAGTTAATGACGTTTTGGGAATATGTTGTATGTCATTTGGTTGATGCATGATGGCTTGTTTGCATAGTGGTTATTCTAGGCATTCACTAAGCTTGTTAAGCTTACCAACTCCATTTTATCCTTTACAGAGTAGTTGCGTTCTCGGTGTGAGTGGTGTGGCCATCGAGGGATTGATCCAAGCTATTCTTTATTCATTATAGTCGGTGTTTTACTTATTCTAGCTCTAGGGAATAAAAAGGCAATGTGGTAGACATTTATATCAATTTTGCTAAGATGTATTTGGGATTATTTTCATATCGTGTATGCTTGGAAGCTTGTGAACTTGGACATGGTGCCTGGATTATTATTTAGACATTTTGGTGCTTATGTGACTAGGTGAATGAAGCATAATGTTTAAGGACTAAGTTTGAATGATTTAAGTGCTCTTATATGCTAAATTTTTGTAAACTGAAGCACAGGCATCGATATTAAGGCTTTTAAAACGATGCATCTATATTTTCGAAAGTGTAAGGAGTCAGAATAACAATGTGGTATTGATACCTTGGCCCGTGTATTGATACTCACAGTGTAATTATTGATATCTTGCGAAAGGTACCAATATTTTTCCAATGTTTTGAAATTTGGCGAGAAACATAATGTGTAATATCCCGAATTAGGGCCTAATCGGAATAGTGGTTTCGTGACCATAAATCCGAGATAGAAATAATTATTTTATAATTATTTTGAGGTTTATGATATGATTGCATGATTGTGTGAAAATTTCGTGATGAAATTTTATGCCTAAAGTGCTTGAATTGAAAGTAGGGACTAAATCGAATAAGTTGCAAAACTTGCATTCTAGAAGTTTTTAGTATGAAATAGTTTTGGAATATTAATGAGGAGGTCTTAAATAGCAATTTGACCAATTTTAAGTTCATGGACAAAATTAGGACATGGAAGGAATTTTTGGAAAGTTTAGTAGTAAAGATATTTTGGTCATTTAGTTATTAAAATGAATTAAAAACAAAATTAAAAGCCAATTTTTGTCCATCTTCTTCATTAGGCCGAAATTTCAATGGTTCTCCATAGCTAGGGTTTGTTTCAAGCTTCCAAGCTCCATAGTAAGTGATTCCAAGCCCCGTTTTTAATGATTTTTACGTTTTTGAGATCCCGATAACTCGATAAAGCTTATGTTAGCAATAATTTAACCTAGGGTTTATATTTGGAAAAATACCCATAGGTGAAATTTGTGTATTTTGATGTTTTATGATCGAATATGAAGTTTTAAATTATGTTAGACAACTTGTACTACTCGATTTTAAGCAAAAACGAGTAAAAGGGCTTAATCGGTAAAAATACCTAATAGTCACAAGTACATGTTAGAGTGAGAATTTGATGTTGCCATAGAAGAGAAAAGTGATCAGCATGTTGTAAAACATAAGAATAAGGAATAAAGTTTAATCCCGAGCCTAGGGGCAAAAATGTAAATATGCAAAAGTTTAGGGGTAAAATTGTAATTTTGCCAAAATTTGAGTTAAGGATTAATTTGATAATGTGAGTATTAAATAAGCTAAATGTGTTATTTTAGATCAAGAAAGACGTGGAATCGACCTCAATCGAGGAAAAGAAAAGATTGTGGACTAAATTGCAAAATCTTTGTATTTTGGTACCAAGGTAAGTTCATGTGTAAATAATGTAGCATAAATGTTATTTTTAAGTTATTAATGTTAATTATATGATACGCTGATTTTTAATCGTGAAATATTATGCTTTGTGGTTAATGTTGAGTAATATGCAAATTATGTTTACTACTTGATAAATATGAATTGCTACCGACTATCGGTTTCGATATTCCATGGAAGACGGCAAATGTGAGATCGAGGGAAAAAGCCCGTTTGAACTTTAGGAATAGATTAGGATACAAGTGACATGTCACTAGGATGGTTGAGCATCCGAACTCGTTGAGTTGAGTCCGAGTTTACTTATGGATGCGAATGTCCGAACTCATTGAGTTGAGTCCGAGTTCGTGAGATGTAACTAGGTATCCGAACTCGTTGAGTTGAGTCCGAGTTCACTTATGGATGCGAACGCCCAGCTCGTTGAGTTGAGTCCGAGTTCGCTTATGGGCGGGTTACATGATTGCTTGATTGCATATATGGCACTTATGTGCAAGTTATCCATGTATCCGAATTATATTCCGATGTGTTCAACGGGTAAAGTTCTACTCAAATGGAGGAATATTCGAGATGTAAAGAGACGTATTGGTAAGTGATGTGAAATGGATATTTTGGACAAGTATGTATTTAACCCTCGGGTTGAGTATTGATACAACCACGATAAGGTAATAAGATGATGAAAAATGATTAAAAATGTGATATGTGTTTTAGTAATACATGCTAATGTTGATTGGTATGACTGTTTGTTATGTTACTTATTATTTGCATATGAACTTACTCAGCATTTACGCTTACTCCCTCCTTCTTACTCATTGTAGTTTTGGACAAGCCAGCTCAGGAGTCAGGATAGGTCAAAGGTTCAGTCACACTATCCGGAAGACTTTTGGTAATGGCTTGTAAATTTAAGTATGGCATGTATAGCAATATACCTTTTTTGTGTAAATGATCTTATGGTATGGTGATGGAATGGTTGAGGAAATGCTTGATAATGATAAATTATGAAAATAGTTAGTTTAGATTATATTTGATGTTAAGGAAAATTATTAAGATACTTAGTGCATAAAAACTCATAAAAGGGATGAAATTTGCCATAAACAGAATACTGCAGCAACACTGGCACGAGTTTAAAAATTTACTAAAAATCATAGAAATTGAACTTGGTGATAGACTACATATCAAATTGAATCTTATTATGTCTAGTTTCACATGAAACAAATGAAACAGGTAAAGGAATTATATGTTACAAGATATTTGAATTTTAGTGAAACAGGGTCATAGCAGTTTCTGAATCCCCTGTTCCAACTTTAGAAATTCACCATAAATTGTAAAGATATAATTAGGTAGTGTATTTTATATTATAAGACTCCTTATTGAGTCTAGTTTCAGGAGAAATAAACCTCATAGTCATATGGATTTTTTACAGAGAGAAATGTGGTTCATAGTAAACAGAGGTCAGACCAGTCAAGTCCTGAAATAGGGGGAACTTTAACTAATAAACTGTACTAATTGGCCCAACCAAAAATTCTAGAAAAAAATTAGTAGATAGGTATATGAGTCTAGATTTATGAAAAATTTACGGATCTTGATTTTGAGTTTCGTAACTCCAGATATGATTTTTCTTGTGACTGTGATGCAAGTAGCTTAAAAGCTGTGAATGTAGAAATAAATAATCCAAAGTTCTAAAAATGTTAAACTAAGCTTAGTAACACCTCATACTCGACTCCGGCAACGGTCTCGTGCGTGGGGGCGTTACATTTAGACTCTCCCCCCTTTAAGGATTTTCTTCCTCGAAAATCTTACCGGTAAATAGATGTGGGTATTGAATTCTCATAGTTTCTTCGGATTCCCATGTAGCTTCTTCTACTCCATGCCTTTGCCACAACACCTTCACAAGTGCAACATTTTTATTCCTTAGTTGTTTGACCTCTCG